>NC_086098.1:201039891-201342921 GCF_963921235.1 Mobula hypostoma
CTTCCTCGTCTCTCCTCCGACTCCCCGCCAAAACTCAGTCCACAGTAATATCATACAGCATGGTATCCGAAAACAAAACGATACATAACCACCCATTGGCTAATAGAATCCTGTTATCTCATTTTAAAGTAAAACAAACTGTTAGCGCAAACTCTCTTCAGCGTTAAAGCACAACAAAGCCGCATTCCCCAGATTAACGTAACAAAGTCGCCATTTTAAATGTAACAAAAGAAAGACCCCGTACATAAGGAATATATGGGTCGGCACAACATCGAGGGCCGAAGGGCCTGTAGTGTCCAGTGTCATAGAGTTGTACAGCTTAGAAACAGCTCTTCAGCTGAACACATCTGGGCTGACCATCATGCCTATCTATATTAAGTCCATTTACCTGCATTACTCCATACCCCTGTATTCTCTGCTCATTCAAGTACCTGTCCAGAATGCCTAAATGTTGTTCATATTCTTGCCTTTGCACTTCCTCTGGCAGCTCATTTTTCTGTGGAAAAATTATTCTCCAGGCTTCCTCCCTTGGATATAGTGCCTATGCCTTTTGGATTTCAACACTGTTGCCATGGGAAACAGACTCTGGCTCTCTACCTTAACTCCACCTTTTATAACCCTATATTCTTCTATTATATCACCTCTCAGTGTTTTTTACTGCAGGGAAAACATGCCTAGTCTATCCAATCTCCCCTGAAAACTCAAATCCTCCAACCCAGGTGACATCCCTGTGAATCTTTTCTGCTTCCTCTCTTAAGTGACCACATTCATCCTGGAGCATAAAGACAAGAATGCTACACAGACACTAAATGTGGCCTAACCAACATTCTGTACAAATGTATCATGACACCCCAGCTCTTATACTTTTAATGTGAATCAATGAAGGATGCTTTACAGTTGTGGCAGGGCTCTTAAAAAGTTAAATCAAGCGACACAGGCGACAACAGGCTTTCATTTCCAGATGAGCTCAATGCCCTCTACGCTTGCTTTGACCATAAGAACATGGAGGAACCATCACAAACTCCCACAGCCCCTGATGATCCTATGATTTCAATCTCTGAGGCTGACGTACCTTCAGGAGGGTGAACCTACAAGGAGCATCCAGCCCTTATGGGTTACCTGGCCAAGTACTCAAACCCTGTGCTGATCACCTGGCTGGCGTGTTCACTGAGATCTTTAACCTCTAACTTCAGCAGTCTGAAGTACCCACCTGCTTCAAGCAGGCTTCAGTTAAACCGCTGCCTAAGAAGAATGTGGTAACTTGCTTCAATGATTATTGTCTAGAAGCACTTAAATCCACAGTGATGAAGTGTTTTGAGAGGTTAGTGGTGAAACATATCAACTCCTGTCTGAGAAGCGATTTGGATCTGCTCCTTTTTGCCCATGGGAGCAACAGCTCCACAGCAGATAGCATCTCATTATCTCTTCACTCAACCCTGGAACTTCTGGACAGCAAAGCTGCATACATCAGGATGGTCTTTATCAACTACAACTCAGCATTCAATGCCACAATCCTCTCAAAGCTAATCAATAAGCCTCAAGACCGTGGCCTCAATGCCTCATTGTGCAATTGGATCCTTGAATTCCTCAACTGCAGACCCCCAGTCAGATTTGATTGGCAACACTATCTCCTTCATGCTCTTCAGCAGCATGGGTGCACCACAAGGCTGTGTGCTTAGCCCTGATCTACTCATTTTACACTTATAACAGTGTGGCTAAGCACATCTCAAATGCTATATTCAAGTTTGCTGATGACACCACATAAACAGACTCGAAGATAGTGATCAATCGGCATATAGGAGGGAGATGAAAATCTGGTTGAATGGGGCATAACAACAAATCTTTTACTCAATGTCAGCAAGACCAAAGAGTTGCTTATTGACTTCAGGAGCGGGAAACCAGAAGTTCATGAGCCAGTCCTTATCAGAGGATCAGAGGTGGAGTGGGTCAGCAACTTTAAATACTTCTGTGTTATTATATCAGTGGGCCTGTCATGGGCCCTGCACATAAGTGTAATTACAAAAAAGCATGGCAGTGCCTCTAATTCCATAGCAGTTTGCAAAGATTTGGCATGATATCTAAAAGTTTGACAAACTTCTATAGACAGTATATTGACCAACGACGATGAGGAAGCAGTGTGCATGTGGCAAAATCTGCAAGAACGATCGCGGCTTGAAGATCCACCAAGTGAGGATGAAGTGTTTGGCGGGAGCAGGAACAGCACAACGTGCAGGTGTCCAACCTGGTGAGACGAAGAAGGGGCCAGGCCCGGAGTCACCCCATAGAGCCTGGAACCTCCAAGTGTTGCAAACTAATCCCTCTAACATGAAGTCCAACAGGAGGCACGGATCAAATGGCCTGCAGCTAACATGACTTCACTGTGGAAGCAGTTTGATGAAGATGTCAACCAAATTCTGGAGGCAACGGCGAAGGGAGGGGTTGATAGGAAGCTGCAAGCCATGACAACAATTATTGTCAGTATCGCAGCTGAATGGTTCCCAGTGGAGGTTGGTTGTAGGGGATTCGCAGCCCGTTCCTTACTTAGAGCCTTCAGCATTTTGGGCATCGAGGGAGAGAGGAAGAGGAGAGCCATCCGCAGTACCACCGATGCGGCAGAGAGGGCCTCAAGATGGCTGTGGCTCAAAAGAGGGGAGCCATGGAGTCATAGGTAGCTAGCCATCTGGACACAAGTTGGGATCTGATCAGCCCCAGCTGATGTTGAAAGACCTGAAACATCAGATGATTCCAGGAATATCACTGAAGATGTGTCTGGAAGCATCAGTAGATGTATGTACACAGCGACCAGTTGCATCACAGCCTGGTATGGACACACCAATGCCCTTGAACAGAAAATCCTACAAAAAGTAAGGGATATGGCCCACTATGCATAACGGGTAAGACTTTCCCCATCATTGAACATAACTACATGGTATAGTTGCAGGAAAGCATCATCCATTATCAGAGACCTTCACCACCCAGGACATGCTCTCTCCTCACTGTTGCCATCAAGAAGAAGGCAAAGGAGCTTCAGAACAGCATTCAGGAACAGTTATTCCCCCTCAACCATCAGGCTCTTGAACAAAAGGGGATAACTTTACTCAAATTCATTTACCCCATTATTGAAATGTTCCCACAACCTATGGACTCATTTTCAAGGCTTCATCTCATGTTGATATTCATAGCTTACTTATTATTGTTATTATAATTTTGCTTTCTTCATGTACTTGCACAGTTTGTTGTATTCTGTCCACCAGTTGAGCGCCCAAGATGGTGCAGTATTTCATTGATTTTATTATGGTTATTACTCTATTATGGATTGATTGAGTATGCCTGCAAGAAAATGAACTCAGGGTTGTATACGGTGACACACATGTATTTTGATAATAGATTTACTTTGAGTGTTATACTCAATGCTTCAGCAAGCATAGCGGATGACAGGGGAAGGAAATTTCAGAGTCCATCAGAGCTCCATTTAAGATGCTTCCTCATATCAAAAAGCACTAAAATTGGTACATAATAGGGAAAAGTGATTTAAAAAAAATGCTCAGTTTGTCTCACTTAAGGCATGTCCATGTGCACTGTATACTATTTGTAAGAACTAAATTACTCAGATATGCATCTTGCATTTCTTTATTTTCAATCTCATCTCACAATTGTCCTTTTTCTAATGTCAAGCTGTATAACCTGTTACAGAGTGATGATGCGTCTGCAAAATTTTCACCACATGAGGGAGACATTTAATAAGGTGAAAGACTCGTGTTAGTATTTTCGAAGCCAACTGCTTCACAAGATGGTAGGCAGAGGAGCCTAACATTTTGTGTTATAGTTGTCCACAGCAGCATGGCCATGCAACTGGACATGAAGATGAATTTATGTGTATCGAATGTGGTTGATGCAAATAACTCTCTATGCTGTGATGAAGATCTATTTAACTAGTTCAATGCAAACAACCTTTTACAAAGCTTAATGCACACAAGAAAGAGCAAGCAAACAAGAAAATATGGAGAAATAGGACAGATGGGCTTTGGAAGCTGGAGATGTCTGTCTTGTGGATGTGTATGTGTGTGGTCCAAGAAGGCTGGTTTGTGGGAGTGGTATGTTGCTTGGTGGGAGTGGGGGTAGATGGGTGGGAGGGGGAATGTATATCTTTGAGTGGTCTGGATTAGAGGTATATAGGTACATTCTCCTTGGGAAGGAGTGTGTGGAGCAAGGATTATGAGATGTACAGTGTGGGATGAAAGTCTAGGAGTCTCAGGTAAGTGTGAGAATTGGGCCAAAGTGGAGTGGCTGGGGTGAGTATGGTGCGTGACTCAAGGGTGAGTGGGAAATGGCAGCCATGGGCTAGACGTGGTAAGTATATAGACATTTGTGCATAAATAGACTTAAGGTATGAATGAGTAGGCAGATGTGAGATCAGCATGGGCCGGGGCATGAAGATAGGTTGGATGAACAAGGCATACAGTGTACTTCTTGTCCAGGGCCACGATGTATGCAGGTGGTGTTAATCTGCAGGTTGGTGTTAAGTTTGACATTGGCTTCAATGGGCTTTGTGAACAGTGGAGAGTCAGGAATGAGTGAACAAGATGGGGATGGGCTTGGGAAGTGTGGGGAGAATGGAGATATGAATTAGGGTGGGAATTGTGTGCAATAGTCTCAGTTTGATGGGTGGCCTGTTTGATGAATGGATGAACCAGAGCCAGTCCATGTCCATTGATCACTTAAAGTTGCCGCGCAATTTGATAGGGTGGTTAATAAGGCATAATGTGTGTTGATCTTCATTAGTCAGGGGATTGAATTAAAGAGTTGTATGGTAATGTTGCAGCTTCATAGTTCTGATCGTCTCATTGTATAGAGAAGCTTTAGAGAGAGAGAGCAGATGAGGTTTACAAGGATCCTGCCTGGACTAGAGAGCACATACCCGTATTATGAGGATGGGTTAAGTGAACTAGGGCTATTCTCTTTGGAGCAAAGGAGGTTGATAGGTGACTTGGTAGAGGTATAAAAGATGATAAGAGGCAAAGATTGAACGGATGGCCAGAAACTTCTTTTCAGGACAGAAATGGATAATACAAGGCAGGATAATTTTAATGTGACCACAGGAAAGTATGGGGGGAAGTCAGAGATAAGTTCTTTACAAAGGGAGTGGTAGCTGTGTGGAACTTCCTGCCGGGGTGGTGGTAGAGATAGAGAAAATTCGGGACATTTAAGAAACTCTTAGATGGCTCATAGATTATAGAAAAATTGAGAATTAAGTAGGGGGGAGGTGTTGGATTGATTTCAGAGAAGGTTAAAAGGTTGGCACAAAATAATGGGTCAGTACTGTGCTGTAATCTTCTATATTCATTGGAAATTTGGAAGAATGGATGCAACGGTAACGTATACAGAAACACATAGTGAGTCTGTATTGTGTTGTATGTTTATTAATCCTTGCATAATTTTTGGATTCCCCTTTGTTGTCTTTGTTGCAGTCTAAAAGAAATATTTATTTACATGTTTTCTTGGGCTACACTGTCATTTAATTTATATAAAGCTACTTCCAAATTTTTAATATACAGGTGAGTGTGTGTATATACATATAGTGTCAATCATCTATTCCCAGAGCTTAATGGCCTTCACAAAATTATTATGATGTTTATCTTTCAAACTGGGACATCTGGATTGTTTAGGATTTTGTTTATGGGTGTCACAAAATGATGTTTTCACTTTCTGACAGAACCAGAGAACCAATAGTTGGTCTGAACGCTTTGGATTCCAAAGTCCACCCAGCAGAACTGGTAAACCTCTGGAATCTCCAGAAATGAAGATCTATCTCCATAATTTTCCCATGAGCAACTCAGCTGTTATATTTATATTGGACTTATGCCAGATATTGCAATGTGTGCTATGGCATGGTGTAGTAGATATACATAGCTCTTGGATGTGGTACTTGTTTACTCTCTTTGCAATGTAGCCTATGCTTTCACTTTAAAAAAAAATGCCCAAGCATTGAAAATCTTTTTCAGAGTGAAAAGTGGCATTTACCATTTGGACTTGTTACTTCAAATCTCCCATTCTCATGGCTCTATTGAAGAGAACTAGTTTGGCAGTGGTACCACTGGAAAGATGAGATGTGAATATTACTTCCAGAGTTATTTTCAGCTCCCCCAGCACATAGTTTCCAAAGGTTTTAGTGGTGCCAGCTGCCACTTTATTCTATGTGAACAATATGTTTCTACTTGTGTTTTGAAATTTAAAAAGCAATGGATTCCATGGAACACAAAATTACAGAATTGATTTTTGAAGTGAAGTGTAACACACACATTTTGCTGTTAACGGTACAAGTTTAGAAAAGCTGCAGTTGACTTGCATGTTTCAATATTATTTAATTCTGTATGTAAGAAACACTTGTATATTGTGCAAATTAAGTTCAGATCCTAACATCAAGTTTTAGAGAAAAGGAAAACCTAAGCAAACAGCCTCCCTTTGTAATGAAAGTCAGAAATCCTGTTCAAATAAGTGAACTACGTGGGATACAGCAGTCGTACCATGTGTATATTATGTGTCCAACCTCTTCATACTGTGCCAAGCCTAGTGACTGAATGGCAATCTGCATGGCATCTGATCTCCAGCCTGATCCTCATCTCTGTGCGTAGATACTCAAATCCAGAACACAGTTTGAATTCTGGCAGCTAAAGGTCAGCATGGTCCAGTCTGTTTTATAATCAGCAATGCTTATTGTAACTCTTCATTTTATTATTCAGGTATGCTCATTGACAATGAAACTGAAGATAAGGACTAGGATGTGATTGGACTCCAGCAAGCATTCAGAATCAGGTTTAATACCACCCGCAAATGTGAAAAACTTTACAGCAGCGGTACAATGAAATAAACAATAAATGAATACAGAGAAAAATACTGAATTACTGTAAGTATATACATGCCCATTACAGAGTTAAGTTAAAAATAAGTAGTGCAAAAAAAATGAAATTAAAAAAAGTAGTGAGGAAGTATTCATGGGTTCAATGTCTATTTAGAAATCAGATGGCAGAGAGGAAGAAGCTGTTCCTGAATTGCTGAGTGTGTTCCTTCAGGCTTCTGTTCCTCCTTCCTGATGGTAATAATGAGAAGAGGGCATGTCCTGGGTGGTGGGGGTCCTTAATGATGGATGTCACCTTCTTAGCACACTGCTCCTTGAAGATGTCTGGTACCCATGATGGATTTAACCAATATTACAAGTTCCTACTACATCTTGTGTAGTAGCTTCCCCCCACACCATACCAGACTGTGATGCTCTCCATGGTGCATTTGTAGAGGTTTTTGAGTCTTTTAGCTGACCAGCTAAATCTCCTCAAACTCCTAATGTAATATAGCCACTGCCTTGCACTCTTCATAGCTGCATCAATATTGGCATCCAGTTAAGATCCTCAGAGAGCTTGACACCCAGCAACTTGAAATTGCTCACTCTCTCCACTTCTGATCCCTCTATGAAGATTGGTTTGTGTTTCCTCGTCTTACCCTTCCTGAAGTCCACAATCAGCTCTTTGGTGTGGAGTCATACTTAATACTATGGTCCATCATAGTGGACCATAATATGAAACACAAGAGAATTTTCATCTTGCTCTCCAGTTCCCACAAATTATTATTGCCATGCCAAGTTTAATTGTTATTTTTGTTTTAATTAGTGGTGCAGAACTATAATAAATCTTTCAGCCCAATGAGCCTGTGCAGCCCAGTTATACTCACATGACAAATTAACCTCCTAAACCATTGTTATCATGGGCAATCACTCACACCTTGCCTCTTAAACCCAACCAATTGTTCATATTTGTGTCATGGCCACATTGATGTCTCCAACCAAATGACGACTAGGTAGAATGTAAATTAAATATTGGCGAGTAGATTATGAATAACTGCCTCTTGGTGAAGATGTCAACCTTCCATCTCTTAAGAAGTTTGATAGGCTGTAACTGAGAAGATCTAATTAATGCTTTTTGTGGACAAGATATATTCAGTTAAAGGCCCAGAATCAGAGGGTGGTACAGAGGCCCAGGTTTGAAGCTTGATTATTAGTATTGAGGGGATGATGGCGTTGAACACAGCTGTAATCATTAAGTAGTAGCTGAAGTATGTCTTGTGCTTTCCAGGTGCTTCAACACAGAGTGGAAAGCCAGCAAGATTACGTCAGCTCTGGACAGTAGGTGAACTCGAGCAGGTCCATGTCCTTGCTCTGGCAGGAGTTAATTCTAGTCATAACTGACTTCTCAAAGCGTGGCATTAAGGTAGTTAGGATTGCTATTGGGTGATAATCATTGAAACAGTTCACCCTATTCTTCGTTGGCACCGGAATGATTACTGCCCTTCTGAAGTAGGCAGGAACCTCAGAAGCGAGAGGTTGAAGATGTCCTTGAAATTTCTAGCAGTTAGTTGGCACAGTTTTTCAATACCCAGCCAGTACACTTTCATGGCCTGATGCCTTTCAAAGACTCTCCCTCATGAAGGATGTTTGAGCATTGATGTCTGAGACAGAGATCACAGGGTGGTCCAGATGCTGCGGATTTGCACAGGTGTAAATGGACATTCAAAATGTGCATGAAAGGTTTGGAGTTTATTGAGGACTGAAGCATCATTGCCATTTATGCTTTTAGGTGTTGCCTTATAAGAAGTAATGGAATGCGGATCCTGTCACATTTGTTGTGCATCCAATACATTTCTGGCTTCACTTGGGTTGTCTTTATTATTTCTACTAATTCAACTGATAGTGATTAATTCCCTTGATGATTGCACCAGAATTCTTCGTTACACCCTGACACTATTGTGCTTTCTTTATCCTATCTGATCTGAGCTGGAAGTTCTAGAATAGCCTGCTGACAAAGCCAGTCCCAGTCAAGCATGGTTCACCTCTCTTAGTTTCCATTTTACTTTGAACCAGCATGGTTCATTGGGTAGGACTGTTATTTTGTTTGCGATTATGGGCTTCAATATAAATTGAGACTTAAGAATTCAGAAAAAACGCATGAGAAAATGTTATGTTAAGAGAGTTATAGTCTTTCGGAGAAAACTAAACTAATCGTAAACACAAAATACTCTGCAGATGCTGGGGTCAAAGCAACACTCACAACACGCTGGAGGAATTCAGCAGGTCGGGCAGCATCCGTGGAAACGATCAGTCAATGTTTCGGGCCGGAACCCTTCGTCAGGACTGAAGAGGGAAGGGGCAGAGGCCCTAACTAATATTCCCTCTACTTGTTTCAGTAGATACGTAAGGTCTTTCAGTGAAATGGGATGCTGTGCCACGGTAGTGTAGTGGTTGGCACAACACTATTTTAAGGAATCTCTGCACGTCCTCTCTGCGGAATGTGTGGACTTCTTTCTGGGTGCACTGGCCTCCTCCCACAGTTCAACAATGTACTATAGAGGTTAACTGGTCATTGTAACTTATCCCGTGATTGGATTAGGGTTAAACTGTGGTTGTTGGGGCTTGTTGGGTCTATTCCATGCTGTATCTCTAAATTAAAAAAAAAATGAAAATGTAGAGAAAGCTTCCCTGGTGTCTTCATCAATATTCCTTCTCCAAACATCAATAGCAAAGCAAACACTCAATGGCCACTTTATTAGGTACATCTGTGCACCTGCTTCTTAATGCCAGTACCTGATCAGCCAATCATGTGGCAGTAACTCAGTACATAAAAGCATGTAGATGCAGTCAAGAGGTTCAGTTGTCGTTCAGACCAAACATCAGAATACTTCGAAGAAATGTGATCTAAGTGACTTTAACTGTGGAATAATTGTTGGTGCTAGACATTGTGGTTTGAGTATGTCAGGGACTTCTGATCTCACAATAGTCTCTAGATTTTACAGAAAATGGTGCGAAAAACAAGAAAACATCGTGTGGGAAGCAGTTCTGTGCGTGAAAATGTGTTGGTCATGAGAGAGATCAGAGGAGAATGGACAGACTAGTTAAAGCTGACAGGATGGCAATAACAGCTCAAATAATCATGTGTTACAACAGTGATGTGCAGAAAAGCATCCCTAAATGCATAACACATTGACCCGTGAAGTGAATGGGCTACAGGAGCAGAAGACTATGAACATAATTCCAGCCTTTAAACATTTTCCTTCCATTATGTTACTGTAGGCTTTTATGTTCGAAAAATTTACTGTTCATATGCCTATCTGTTAATTCAAACTCCACTAAAATTGAGGTTCATCATTCTTCTTATGTCAAACATAAAACTATTCAACCATTTTAGATATTGCCTTTGCCTTACAAACGCTAGCTGTTCATGTAGATTCTTGAATTCATGGAGACTATTGGTTTTTTGCTCAGACATCTTTAGCCAATGGAATTCCTGCACATTAACCACACTAGTCAATCTATTCAAATTGATTTTGGCTCTCTTAGACCGACGACTCTCACTGATTCTGCTGGACAAGTCTCATGCAAAACTACTCTTCCTGTTCTTCTCAGATATTGCTCATATGTTTCTTGGAGAGAAAGAAAACGTTGCGTTCAGCCATGATTAACCCTGACTTGAATTTTGTTGCAGGAGTTTAGGTCAATTTACATAGAACATAGAATAGTACAGCACAGTACAGGCCCTTCGGCCCACAATGTTGTGCCAACCCTCAAACCCTGGCTCCCATATAAGCCCCCACCTTAAATTCCTCCAAATACCTGTCTAGTAGTCTCTTAAACTTCACTAGTGTATCTGCCTCCACCACTGACTCAGGCAGTGCATTCCACGCACCAACCACTCTCTGAGTAAAAAACCTTCCTCTAATATCCCCCTTGTACTTCCCACCCCTTACCTCAAAGCCATGTCCTCTCATGTTGAGCAGTGGTGCCCTGGGGAAGAGGTGCTGGCTATCCACTCTATCTATTCCTCTTATTATCTTGTACACCTCTATCATGTCGCCTCTCATCCTCCTTCTCTCCAAAGAGTAAAGCCCTAGCTCCCTTAATCTCTGATCATAATGCATACTCTCTAAAACCAGGCAGCATCCCGGTAAATCTCCTCTGTACCCTTTCCAATGCTTCCACATCCTTCCTATAGTGAGGCGACCAGAACTGGACACAGTACTCCAAGTGTGGCCTAACCAGAGTTTTATAGAGCTGCATCATTACATCACGACTCTTAAACTCTATCCCTCGACTTATGAAAGCTAACACCCCATAAGTATTTACATTAAATGTAAATTGACAGGATGTATGGGAAAAAAAGTAAGAACAGTAAAAAAACTTACTACCAAAGGAAATGAAGCCTTGACATCATTTTACCATTGCTTTTCTGAATCTTTGAGCTGCATTGTTCATTGCCTGGTATTTTTGTAACCATTATTAATCAGTTTCTTACTGAGTTCCTTTTGGACAAGTTTAACATTACTGCAGTTGTGCTTCGTTTGTCCACACATTCATGTGTGAATGAAAATGAAAGCCTGCATTAACTGATGCTCCAGAAACAAATTTCAATCATACTACGTACTCAATGCCTCATTCCTTTGATTAAAGCCTTAGGAATCATGTTTCTGGAAATGACTGATAATTTTCCAATGTGAGTAATGTCAAATTACATACTGTATATTCAGCTAATCACAATGTTTTGTTCTATCCATTAATTACTACTTGTAGAATAATGAGGAACTATATATCAATAGTTTCTTTTATGGTAACAAGTTTCATACCTATAAAACCTCCTATTTTTGGTTGGATATTTGTTCAGAATAATACAGATTAATTGGGAGAGATCTTGCACTGAGGATGTCAAATGGTTTAAAAGTCAAAAGTTAGCTCTTTTGAACAATTTTGCAGAAACAGACCTTGATAAAGATCTGCCTTTCAATGTTCTGTGATGAGAGAAAATGATCAGTAAACATTGCTTTAATCAGAATGTGGAAAAGCTGAGATTATTGGTATTACATTATTGGAGCCTGGCTATGCACAACACCAGAATCTATAATGAGCAGTGTTAATTAGCAAGAAATACCATCAGAGGGTAATTTTTATAAGAAAGCTGGAAATGCTACTGAGACAGAAGACCAGGCGTGATCATATTTGTTAGTGGAACAGGCTCAAAGATCTGAATGCTGTAACCTCCCCTCTTTCTATAACACTTGATATATTTTGGATATTCTGTGATTTCAGTTTCTAATTTTTAATTGTGCATCAAAAGTCAGAATTTCTGAAGAAAAACATGCTTTTCAAAACAATGAATCAAGCACCAATATTTAAATCACATCTAAAATATAACTGTCAGTTTATCCTATTTCTATGCTGCCCCAGTTTCAGGATGAAACAACCTATTTCTAAAGTTGTGTGTTTTTCCTCTAATTATAGGGAACATGGTCAATGTGGCTGTGGAATACATGATGACTCACTGGGTCAACCTTTGCAGCCCTGAATAAAAAGGTTTTGAAATGTGAAGGAGCTATCCAGACTGAGGTTTCAATATCCTGAACATTAAAACCTGAGACTGGCAGATAACGTTTACAAAACATCAACAGGGGCTTGATCAACCTGGTTTAGACCAGGGGCTCCCAGCCTGGAGTCCATGAACACCTCGGTTAATGGTAAGAGTCCGAGGTATTAAAAGGTTGGGAGCCCGTGATTTAGACCCTTGAACTGATACCTCATTGCTGACCCCTGCATCATGTGTAACTGCCCTTCTGTATTCAACAACAGTCACAGATTGCACACAACAACTCTCTTTTGTGAACAAATTATCATGTTAATAGTTCCATAACTGATATTGAGACAATACATGCCACACTGAGGTGACTTGGCTGCAGCATTGTCTGGGTTAACTTGATGATTGTTGCAATTTCACCCATAGATTATTAATGTAGTGTAACCGGAATAAAATTGCTCTTACCCACAATTTGTACATGTATGATAGGTGACAATGAATCCAGCTGCTAATTCTTGTTTTATAAGAGTGGAATGTTGTGGCCTGTCATGAAAAAAATCACAAAAGAAATAATGGGTCTCTTGCTCCTTTCTACAAGTTTGTTTGTATCTGAAGCTTAAGAGTGACAACTGATTTTTTTTCTAACTAGGAGCTTGCATTTATGCTTTTAAGAACCATCGAACCAACAGAAATTAAATGCAGTCAGGCAACAACAGTGGAAATGTGTGCTGCTTTGAAAAGAAATAAGGTGAAAGAAAATAGTGAACTGACGAACGTTTAGTTTGTTGATAGCAATAAAATGATGGGTTTGCTTCTTTGGAGGCAATCTATTATTTTATGATTTTTATGACAAGTTGCACAGCCATGTCTAAAGTGGATGGATAATAGTGAAAAGAAAATTCAATTTCAAAATGTTAATTTGGAACTGGCGTATTGTAACAGTTCTGAAGGGTTCATATTGCATTGGGCCCTCACACAATGGGCAGGAAAAAACAAGCTTTACAAATGAATAGCTGACAATGTTTTTTTCAACCTGAAACCTTAATTCTATTCATTCCACAAATGCTGTCTGATTAACTGAGTGTTTCCAGCATTTGCTATGTTTATTTAGGAACAAAAACTAGAACTGAAGGATACCACACTCCATCCCACATGCACTTATTGTGATATTGATAAGGGTATGGATGTATAGGGTAATCCATCAAACATTGATTATGGAATACTCGTAAAATACATTTTAAAAAATTTCAATGTGAAGCTACTAGTACAGTTGATATCCCAAAAGCTACTTATTTCTCTCATTTGGATATGTCTACCATTTTATTAATATAAGCTCTCATTTCATTTATGAGTCTGAAGAACAGATCATTAGTTTGAAGATCAGGTTATTCAGGAATCTCTTACCTAGTAACTGGATGGTGTAACTAATTATCAGCAAAGTAGGTATGATTCCATAGAAAGAAAGAAGGCAGGTCAAATGAGCTGGAGATTTATCCCAATGTTCTGCAAGTACAAAGTCAATAAAGAAGCAATATTTTGTGGACACCTAGAATTTATATTCTTTTTCAACAGTGCTTGTGTTCATAGTTCAGTGGTAATTTCCACAAACAAGCTGAAGATTTTGGAATTAAAATTTCTGTATGGTTACTTAAACAAGATATTCTCTCTTTCTGCCACACTTTTCAGTCTCTCCATCATCTTTCTCAATCCCTCCTGTGCCTATGAAATTTGTCAGATGTTTTGACCAATATTCAGTGGTAGATGAGGTGCAGTTTCATCAGAGTAAGCATTGCCTTTGATTCTCCATACCTTCATTACAAGTTCTATTCTGCTTAGAAGGAGATAATGGCCCCTACCGGCGACTCCTTTGTTTGCATCTTCAGAAACAGCTCTATTTCCATCTTTAACATTTCTACTTTTTCCTTTCCTGGAGTTACACACTGACTTTGGTTCTTTGCGGGAATGGGATCTGCTCTCGGGGTTTCACGACTAGCTGTTATCCGATATGCCAAGGATGCGGCCTAAGAAATTAGCTCTCATTCAGAGTTCTGGGATCTCATGGCTCTGGAGACAGGCAGACAGAAGATTGGGGTCCCGGCAGGAAATCGGTGTGTTGTGGGAGATGGAAGATCTCTGGCTGTGTGCCCAGAGACCCAGCATCTTTGAGCACAGAGCTCGGAAAAAGTGATGCAATGGACTTTTAACATTGTAAATCAGTGAGTTGTTTGTTATGTCTCTCCTCTCGCTGTGTAACGGACATACCTTTTTGTCCCTTATTAGGGAGAGAGAGGGAGCTTGTGGTATGTTAAATTCCAGGTGAACGAGTAGTGTTCAGGGTACTGCAAGTCTGTGTCTTTGCTGTTGCTTTGCCGCATGCTTTGTTGGCACGTGGCCAAGTGGTTAAGGCGTCAGTCTAGTGATCTGAAGTTCGCTAGTTCGAGCCTCAGCTGAGGCAGCGTGTTGTGTCCTTGAGCAAGGCACTTAACCACACATGGCTCTGCGATGACACTGGTGCCAATCTGTATCAGCCCTAGTGCCCTTCCCTTGGACAACATCGGTGGCGTGGAGAGGGGAGACTTTCAGCATGGGCAACTGCTGATCTTCCATACAACCTTGCCCAGGCCTCAGTCAACATCGAAATTGATGGACAGCCGAAGAAGAAGAAGCTGCATGCTTGAGTGCTTGGTGGTGGGTGCTGATGCTTTTTTTTTGCTGGTGGGGGAGGGGGGATTGTTGCTTTGCTGCTGCTCACGTGTAGGGGAGGGAGCCGGGGTGGACTTTGGGGTTCTAACATTTAACTGTCATTCATAGTTTGGGGACACTCCTCTGTTTTCATGGATGGTTGCGAAGAAAAAGCATTTCAGGATGTAAATAGTATAGATTTCTCTGACATTATATGCACCTTTGAAACCACTGTCTCAGGATGAAACAGGTAGTCAATAACCTTCGTATAAGACATTGTTCTAATGACATTTAGCTGCTGTGATGTCACGGAGGTCTTGTCCTGTGTGCGAGTAACCGGGACACCTCGCAAGGAACTGCTGGAATGGACATAGAAAAGAGATGATATGTTACAGCTGTGGCCTGTCAGACCATAGCTGGAGGCAGTGTTCTAAAATCAAAAGGAGGTGTGAGAATCACTCACCAAAACAGATAGAAATCACAGCAGTGCCCTCTCTGTCCAATTTGTCTGCCAACCAGATTATAGAGCAGATGACGACAGCATCTAAGTCCAGACAAATGGCAGGCTGCAGCCTCCATTGCCAGGACTGGTCATCCATAGATATACACAAAGGATTATTAAGGGGCTGGCAATGTGATATGTAAGTGGACACAGGATCTTCAGAGTTGATAACTGATCTACCCCTTGACTTTGACTGTAGAGGTTATTTACATTACCATTGCCGAGGGTGAAACAATGAGGGCAGAGGGAAGTGAGACTCAGGTTCTTGAGATTGGGAAATTTTTGGATGTGCCCGAACAATGAGGGTACTATCCTGAGGATAGGCTCATTCAGTAAGGTAGGTGCTATCATAGACTCAGGAAAGGGAGAAATAACATGGACGAACCAGACGAGTATGATCCCCAGAACAGACATGACCCAGATACAGACAGCAGCTCCAAGCAGAGACTGGAGACAGTAGAAAGTGTGTGAATTATGTCAGGAGGTCCCAAGCAGAGTGCAAAACCACAGACAAGAAGTGTTAAAAGCGGTGCAGCTGCCTGCAGAGTTAGCAGCAATCGAACTAAAGTCGTATTAGAAAGGGGAGAGTAGAGAGCAGAAAGGGAGTCACAGTACAGAGAGAGAAATGGAAAATGAGTTGACAGAAATTACAAGTGTGGAAGAAGAAACCGCTGGAGCCAATTTAGTAAGATCATATGGAGATGAGAAGGACCATTGTAACCAGGTTAACATGATGAGGGACCGAGCAAAACAGCAGCAACATATCGCTGATCAGAGAGAACCTGAGTGAGAGGAGGTAGTCTTCCCACAGCCAGATGAGCCAGTCATGGTAAGGGAGCTGCCTGAAAAGGCAGGGTTTGCTCCCAGGTGGATAGGACCACAGGTGGTGCTTCTGACAAGTAACAGCTATGTGTTGGTGAGCCAGCCAGTGGAAACAGTGGATTCAGGTTAAATGTATGACTTACCTTCTTGTCACCCTCACAGACTGATCACTCCTGATGGAAGCAGACCTGCAGAAAAGAAATACCAATGTGACTGCAGAAAGCACAGAGAATGCACGTCAGCAAATCGTAAATAAAGCGTAAAGGTAAAATAGTAACTATACTTTGAATGAAAGCTGGTTCTGGGAGGTAGATGATTAGTTGAACAGATCAGAATAGAAGGATATTGGGGAGAATAGTGATGGCAGAGACAGACTGAAATTGCACACAGCGTCAGAAGGCAGTCACATCAGCCTTAATGGGGTATGAACACAAATGAGCTGGACCCTTTCGGTGGAAGGAAAGGACAGCAGAGCAGTCCAGAAGTTGATGTCATTGGGGTGCGGTCCTTGTGGCCATTCAAATAGAGACCATCCCAATCCCTCCTGTAGATTGACCAAAGAGACTGAGAGACTTGTCAGACTATTGTGACAATCCACTGTCACAGCACGAAACGTGAACGGTTGCACGTGAACTTGATGCAGTTACCTTGATGCAGTTGCTGGTGCCCCATCGACATGGTAACCACTGATAGGCACTTCTGATAGCTTTAGCCATCAGAGGATAAAGGAATAAAGATAAGGATATGATAAACTGCAGTGGGCCAGCAGGGAGGGAGGCAAAAAGCACATGAATAACAAAGCTGCATTTTAAAGACTGATTGACATTGAGAGGACAAAAGTATCCAAGTAGAGGATAGAACCTTATTATTAAACCCGCCGATAAAGGGGGTGCTGTTGTAGCCTGGCGTACTGACCTCTACCTTGCTGAGGCACAGCGACAATTCGCGGATACCTCCTCTTATTTACCCCTCGATCGTGACCCACTAAGGAGCACCAGGCCATTGTCTCCCACACCATCACCGACTTTATCCGCTCAGGGGATCTCCCATCCACTGCTACCAACCTTATAGTTCCTACACCCCGCACTTCCCGTTTCTACCTCCTACCCAAGATCCACAAACCTGCCTGTCCTGGCCGACCTATTGTCTCAGCTTGCTCCTGCCCCACCGACCTCATTTCTGCATACCTCGACACAGTTTTATCCCCCCTTGTTCAATCCCTTCCGACCTATGTTCGTGACACTTCTCACGCTCTTAAACTTTTCGATGATTTTAAGTTCCCTGGCCCCCACCGCTTTATTTTCACCATGGATGTCCAGTCCTTATATACTTCCATCCCCCATCAGGAAGGTCTCAAAGCTCTACGCTTCTTTTTGGATTCCAGACCTAATCAGTTCCCCTCTACCACCACTCTGCTCTGTCTAGCGGAATTAGTCTTCACTCTTAATAATTTCTCCTTTGGCTCCTCCTACTTCCTCCAAACTAAAGGTGTAGCTATGGGCACCCGTATGGGTCCTAGCTATGCCTGCCTTTTTGTTGGGTTTGTGGAACAATCTATGTTCCGTGCCTATTCTGGTATCTGTCCCCCACTTTTCCTTCACTACATCGATGACTGCATTGGCGCTGCTTCCTGCACGCATGTAGAATTCGTTGACTTTATTAACTTTGCCTCCAACTTTCACCCTGCCCTCAAGTTTACCTGGTCCATTTCCGACACCTCCCTCCCCTTTCTAGATCTTTCTGTCTTTGTCTCTGGAGACAGCTTATCCACTGATGTCTACTATAAGCAGACTGACTCTCACAGCTATCTGGACTATTCCTCTTCTCACCCTGTCTCTTGCAAAAACGCCATCCCCTTCTCGCAATTCCTCCGTCTCCACCGCATCTTCTCTCAGGATGAAGCTTTTCATTCTAGGACGAGGGAGATGTCTTCCTTTTTTAAAGAAAGGGGCTTCCCTTCCTCCACTATCAACTCTGCTCTTAAACGCATCTCCCCCATTTCACGTACATCTGCTCTCACTCCATCCTTCCACCACCCCACTAGGAATAGGGTTCCCCTGGTCCTCACCTACCACCCCACCAGCCTCCGGGTCCAACATATTATTCTCCGTAACTTCCGCCACCTCCAACAGGATCCCACCACTAAGCACATCTTTCCCTCCCCGCCTCTCTCTGCATTCCGCAGGGATCGCTCCCTACACAACTCCCTTGTCCATTCGTCACCCCCATCCCTCCCCACTGATCTCCCTCCTGGCACTTATCCGTGTAAGCGGAACAAGTGCTACACATGCCCTTACACTTCCTCCCTTACCACCATTCAGGGCTCCAAACAGTCCTTCCAGGTGAGGCATCACTTCACCTGTGAGTCGACTGGGGTGATATACTGCGTCCGGTCCTCCCGATGTGGCCTTTTATATATTGGTGAGACCCGACACAGACTGGGAGACCGCTTTGCTGAACATCTATGCTCTGTCCGCCAGAGAAAGCAGGATCTCCCAGTGGCCACACATTTTAATTCCACATCCCATTCCCATTCTGACATGTCTATCCACGGCCTCCTCTACTGTAAAGATGAAGCCACACTCAGGTTGGAGGAACAACACCTTATATTCCGTCTGGGTAGCCTCCAACCTGATGGCATGAACATCGACTTCTCTAACTTCCGCTAAGGCCCCACCTCCCCCTCGTACCCCATCTGTTACTTATTTTTATGCACACATTCTTTCTCTCACTCTCCTTTTTCTCCCTCTGTCCCTCTGAATATACCTCTTGCCCATCCTCTGGGTCCCCCCCCTCCCAGCTTGTCTTTCTTCCCGGACCTCCTGTCCCATGATCCTCTCGTATCCCCTTTTGCCTATCACCTGTCCATCTCTCGGCTCTATCCCTCCCCCTCCTGTCTTCTCCTATCATTTTGGATCTGCCCCTCCCCCTCCAACTTTCAAAACCCTTACTCACTCTTCCTTCAGTTAGTCCTGACGAAGGGTCTCGGCCTGAAACGTCGACTGCACCTCTTCCTACAGATGCTGCTTGGCCTGCTGCGTTCACCAGCAACTTTGATGTGTGTTGCTTGAATTTCCAGCATCTGCAGAATTCCTGTTGTTTAGAGGATAGAACATTTTATTGCCATCTCTGTTTAGACTTGTAGGTAGCCAGTTGGAGATGATTGTGCAGGGACATGATAGGATCGTAATTGGGGAAGGGATCCAAAGAGAAGGGCATTTTTTGCTGCCTTACTTAATTACATCCTCCTTATTAAAGTTTGGCTGACCTGGGACAGATCTCTGTCGGGAAGCCAAGAGGAGGGTAAGTTAGGGAGTATTCTGGAGTTATGTGAATATATATTATTTCAACACACTACATGAATAGAGTTTGGCAAACTTTGTTGAGCTTCATGGGCTGTTCTTGACAAAAATTCTTGAATGTTCTAATATCAGATATTAATTCAAACAAGAACCAATTTTCAGTTGTTCATGTGGATTGTAAATTGCAAGCAGTAAATTGAAGTTAAAAGAATGCCTTTGCACTGTCTGTGGAACATTGGCTAGCCATCAGACTAAGAGGTATGCTTTGCAAAAAGGTATCATGAGACATCCACATATGCATCAGCCAAACCTTAAGACAAAGGAGTTGTGTTAACTGGCTTGCATCAAAACCAGAGAACATGGCTCAGTTATTTGCACCATTGTGACATGAGTTCAAGCTGGCAGACCAGGCTGATATTGTCACTTAGCATTTCAAAGATGGTCATGGGTATAGTTGCAATCAATAGCTGATCTATTGTGCAGTCAGGGAGTCAGCTTTCAGAGTCTGGCTCTCTGATTTCAGAAGTTTTTAGAATACCTGAATCAATTAGTTTATCCCAGCAGGGGTAAACATACAGAGGTGTCTCCCACTGTATATGTGTGATTCAAAGGAAGCACTGTCAACCCAAAATATTGAAGTAAATAATATCTTTGTAACTACTGAAATTTTATTGACCTTAAGAGTATAAAAATATGATGTACTTCTATGTTTGTAAGACCCTACCACAAGTGTCTCCATAAGAATGCCTGCTTGCTGTGCTGAATAAAGACTTCTATACCACCAGCTTCAGAGTCTCAAAAGAGTTATTACTTTCTTGAAAAAAGGCTGTACATAACATATTTACCACTCACTGTGTAATTCACTGACATCATTTTGTCACAAAGAAACCTCAGTGATCAGCTACACAAATCATTAAATACAGCAGTAAAGTTCCAGCAACTATTTCAAGGGCTTGTATTGAGAATGATGAAGAGTTTGAATGCTTCCTGTTGCACACAGAAGACAGATAGCTCTCAAAAGGAAACTGCCTGAGATGTTTTTATGTGCTTTTTCAAGTTGTGATAACATTTTTGAAGACTCAAATGCTTCATTTAATAATCAACTCAAGAATATTAGGAATGGCATTTCTTATTTGTCAGAGTTATTCAAGAAGTTTAATGAAATCAATCTTCAATTGCAAGCAAATTATGTGAATCTTATTAAAGTCAAATCAGTCATCTCCACATTTCTGTCCAAGTTAACCCTCTTTAAGTGTAACGTTGGCTATCACAACTTTTTCCAATTTCTAAGCCTCTCTGGGTTGGAAGAGAGAAAAAGAATACCAGATGATGATCTCCAAGTATACTGTATCCACCTGGGTAAGCTGCATAAAGACAAGTCAGAGAAATTCCAGGATCTTCTCTTGATCCAAATTCCAGATTGGGTAATAAATCTATTCCTGAACACTTGTAATGAGGAGTTAACAGGAAGGATGGAGGAAGAAATGATCTCGCTACAAAATGACTTTGAGCTGAAGCCGAGGTTCAAAAAATCATATCAAGACTTTTGGTTCCAGAAGGGAATCTCTGAATGCTATCCTGCACTGTGGAAAAAGGTCAAGATGTTCTTTATTGCCTTTCCAACATCATATTCAGTGGAGCACAGTTTCTGTGCAGTCATCCAACTTCTTTCAAAGTGAAGAAACAGATTACAAATTACTGAATGTGGGGAGCTGACACTCCTTCTGGGTGACATTCAGCCAGATGTTGAGAAGCTGATATCACTGCACCAAGCCCATCCATCTCATTGGAAGGTGAAAAAGCAATGAAGTAATGAATAGTTTGACTACTAAAGTACACTCTAAAGCTGTTGATGAAAATCATTTTACCTGTAATTAAGTGAAGAAATAATTTTATTTGTAGTGTTAAATAGATTTGAATAATTTTTACAATTATTTGTCACTGCTTTGAATTTGCAGTTCCTAATTTCTTGCACTGTGCATTGCATTATAAATTAAATTTTTGATAGTTTTTAAGCAATGGCTGGAAAGGGAGATGGGGGTGCAGATGACGTGGTCTGAGAGACAAGGGAGAAGCCAAAAAAACTTGGGAATCAACAATTGTAGTCTGGCGGACTGACCTCTACCTTGTTGTAGTCTGCCGTACTGACCTCTACCTTGCCGAGGCACAGCGACAACTCGCGGATACCTCCTCATATTTACCCCTCGATCGTGACCCCACTAAGGAGCACCAGGCCATTGCCTCCCACACCATCACCGACTTTATCCGCTCAGTGGATCTCCCATCCACTGCTACCAACCTTATAGTTCCCACACCTCGCACTTCCCGTTTCTACCTCCTACCCAAGATCCACAAACCTGCCTGTCCTGGCAGACCATTGTCTCAGCTTGCTCCTGCCCCACCGAACTCGTTTCTGCATACCTCGACACAGTTTTATCCCCCCTTGTTCAATCCCTTCCGACCTATGTTCGTGACACTTCTCACACTCTTAAACTTTTTGATGATTTTAAGTTCCCTGGCCCCCACCGCTTTATTTTCACCATGGATGTCCAGTCCCTATATACTTCCATCCCCCATCAGGAAAGTCTCAAAGCTCTCCGCTTCTTTTTGGATTCCAGACCTAATCAGCTCCCCTCTACCACCACTCTGCTCCGTCTAGCGGAATTAGTCCTCACTCTTAATAATTTCTCCTTTGGCTCCTCCTACTTCCTCCAAACTAAAGGTGTAGCTATGGGCACCCGTATGGATCCTAGCTATGCCTGCCTTTTTGTTGGGTTTGTGGAACAATCTATATTCCGTGCCTATTCTGGTATCTGTCCCCCACTTTTCCTTCGCTACATTGACGACTGCATTGGCGCTGCTTCCTGCACGTATGCTGAACTCGTTGACTTCGTTAACTTTCCCTCCAACTTTCACTCTGCCCTCAAGTTTACCTGGTCCATTTCCGACACCTCCCTCCCCTCTCTAGATCTTTCTGTCTCCATCTCTGGAGACAACTTATCCACTGATGTCTACTATAAGCCTACTGACTCTCACAGCTATCTGGACTATTCCTCTTCTCACCCTGTCTCTTGCAAAAACGCCATCTCCTTCTTGCAATTCCTCCGTCTCCGCCGCATCTGCTCTCAGGATGAGGCTTTTCATTCCAGGATGAGGGAGATGTCCTCCTTTTTTAAAGAAAGGGGCTTCCCTTCCTCCACCATCAACTCTGCTCTCAAACGCATCTCCCCCATTTCAGGCACATCTGCTCTCACTCCATCCTCCCGCCTCCCCACTAGGAATAGGGTTCCCCTGGTCCTCACCTACCACCCTACCAGCCTCCGGGTCCAACATATTATTCTCCGTAACTTCCGCCACCTCCAATGGGATCCAACCACTAAGCACATCTTTCCTTCCCCCCGCCCTCTCTGCTTTCCTCAGGGATCGCTCCCTACGCGACTCCCTTGTCCATTCGTCCCCCCATCCCTCCCCACTGATCTCCCTCCTGGCACTTATCCTTGTAAGCGGAACAAGTGCTACACATGCCCTTACACTTCCTCCCTTACCACCATTCAGGGCCCCAGACAGTCCTTCCAGGTGAGGTGACACTTCACCTGTGAGTCAGCTGGGGTGATATACTGCGTCCGGTGCTCCCGATGTGGCCTTCTATATACTGGCGAGACCTGACACAGACTGGGAGACCATTTCGCTGAACACCTACGCTCTGTCTGCCAGAGAAAGCAGGATCTCCTAGTGGCCACACATTTTAATGCCACATCCTATTCCCATTCTGACATGTCTATCCACGGCCTCCTCTACTGTAAAGATGAAGCCACACTCAGGTTGGAGGAACAACACTTTATATTCCGTCTAGGTAGCCTCCAACCTGATGGCATGAACATTGACTTCTCTAACTTCCGCTAATGCCCCACCTTCCCCTCGTACCCCATCCGTTATTTATTTTTATACACATATTCTTTCTCTCACTCTCCTTTTTCTCCCTCTGTCCCTCTGACTATACCCCTTGCCCATCCTCTGGGTTTCCGCCCCCCCCCATCTTTCTCCCTGAGCCTCCTGTCCCATGATCCTCTCATATCCCCTTTCCCAATCACCTGTCCAGCTCTTGGCTCCATCCCTCCCCCTCCTGTCTTCTCCTATCATTTTGGATCTCCCCCTCCCCCTCCCATTTTCAAATCCCTTACTCACTCTTCCTTCAGTTAGTCCTGACGAAGGGTCTCGGCCTGAAACATCGACTGTACCTCTTCCTAGAGATGCTGCCTGGCCTGCTGCGTTCACCAGCAACTTTGATGTGTGTTGCCTAAAGTTTGGGAATCACTGAGTTAATTTAATCCCTAACTGATCCCTGCATTTGCATCCACTCCTTCACATTCTACAACTCATTAGGGGCAATTTACAGTGGCTAATCCCCCTTCCCTCCAAACACAAAATAATCTGCAGATGCTGGGGTCAAAGCAACACCCACAACACGCTGGAGGAACTCAGCAGGTTGGGCAGCATCCGTGGAAACGATCAGTTGTCGTTTCGGGCCGGAACCCTTCATCATGAACGGTTCCGGCCTGAAACGTCAACTGATTGTTTCCACGGATGCTGCCCGACCTGCTGAGTTCCCCCTCCCCTCCGTCTTCTGCCGGGATCCCTAACTCCCCCAGGGAACTGACATCAAGCCGCTGGGCTGAGCAGTTTCCTCCTATTTCTCAGTGATACCTTGGGCTCTCTGTGAGGAAACCCAAGCACCTGAAGGAAACCCATATGGTTACAGGGAGAACATGCAAAAACAACCCAGAATTTACCAGTGAGCATGGTTGAACTGAGGTCTCTGGAGCAACGAGCCAAAAACCCCCCTGGTCCTGGTCTTGCTCCACACAAGCATGTACTGAGGAATTATAAATGGAACTGGAAATTTTGCAATCAGGAACAATAGTTTTATTTCTGAACATGTGTTGAGGCAAATGAAAAAAAAGACATGGAAAACAAGTGTCACGAACCCTGTGACGGATTGAAAAGGACCAGCAGAAATGGAGCACACCTGGAGTCTGGTTTACTATAAATTAAGACTATATTTATTACTACTACGAATTAATATCATTAAACCAATACAACACAGGTTATAAACTATATATATATATATCCGTAAATGTGTGCGTGGATACAAAAATAATAGTCCAGGAGGTAGATATCAGTCTTACGGTGTCAGGTAAGTTTAAACAGTTCAGTTCACTTTGTGTTGCACAAGTTGAATTGATAGATAGATAGAGAGAGGGACAGAGAGAGAGAGAGAGAGAGAGAGAAAGAACTGAGTTGATGTTCAAGTTGGCAGCTTTAGTTGTTCTTGCTTCTGAAGTCTTCAGAGTTACTTGGTGTGACCCCCACACACACACATAGTAGGACAAAGCCCCCATCTAGGGAACGGTCTACTAACCCATGGCACAGGTTCACCACCAGCAGACCCCCACAGGCAAGCTCTTACCCGCACTGGTAATCACGGGTCGAAATTAGTCGGTCCATGGCCTCCACACTCGTGGTGGTCTTAAACTCCACCAGTGGTTTCTCGGGTGGTTTCCCCTGTTCTCTCGTGTCGTGTCTCCTCTGCCGTTATCAGACTGAAGGATCAACTTCCTATAATCCATCCAAAATTCCAGTGTCCGTTAACTCAACCGCTCTGAGCTGTTACCATGGTGACTTCCCAGCTCATGTCTCAGCTCACGCTGTATTCTCTCATTCTCTCTCTCTTTTAATTGTCTCCTTGTTCATTAGACTGCTGAACTTTCTAGCAGTTTCTCACCTGCGTGACACAAGAAAGACGATGACCTTTGGGCCATGTGCTGATGAATCACGGAGTATGTAATAGTTATGATTGTTTTTTTATGCAGGACAGTTATGTGGTTTTACGTGGTGTGTTGGCTAATATTTTCCTTTGATTAATCAAACAAGAAATAATTATCTGGATATTACAATATCGATGCTTATAGCAGCTCACCATCCACATATTTGGTGTTGCATTCTCCCACTACATCATGGCTACAGTTTAATTGACTGTAAAGCATGGGTGGACAGCTGGAGACAATGATGGAAGCTTAAAGAAATACAGAACCAACTTCCACAGACAATAATAAGATGAATAACCAGGTAGCTTTTTTTAACGATGTTGCTTGAAGCCAGGTCTGGAAGAATGATGTCGTTAACATGATTTCATATTGAGTCACAATGTGACACTTGATACTGCACCAAACAGCAGCACGACCAGCCTACAGAGACTTGCTGCCTATTTATCAGCTTCTCAGTGTTCTGGTGGCTATTGGTGGGCCTGTAGAATAGGGTGATTGGAGCAGTGCAGAGGAGGTTCACTAGGTTGATTCAGGAGAGATTGAGTTGCCTTGGGCTATATTTGTTGAAATTTAGAAGAATGAGAGACGATGTTACAGAAACATACGAAGTTATGAAAGGGAAAGATAAGATAGAGCAGGAAAGTTTTTTCCACTTGTAAGTGAGGCTGGAACTCGGGGACATAGCCTCCAAATCTGGGGGAAAAGATTTAGGACAGAGATGAGTAGAAACTGCTTTTCCCAAAGAGTAGTGAATCTGTGGAATTCTCTGCCTATGGAAGAGTAGATGCTATCTCAATAAATATGACACAGTTAGATAGATTTTTGCATAGCAGGGGAATTAATGGTTATGGAGAAAAGGTGCGTAGGTGGAGCTGATTCCACGGCCAGATCAGTTATGATCTTATTAACTATTAGAGCAGGCCTGATGGACCAGATTTTCTACTCTAGATCCTCCTTCTTTCTGTTTGTTCTTATATTCTTATGCTTGCTTGCTTCCTCTTTTTGACTTCCACCCTCACTGAATCCCTCCACATCTAGAATAATTTCCAAATTATTGCTGTGAGAGAAATACAGTATTAAAGTACCTTAAGGATTAATGCACATTAGGCAATATTATTTGTTCCAAATAGAATCAATTTATATCTTCTGCTGTTTATAAAGCCACATCCTATAGGAAACTTCGGAAATGTTCATTAATGGAATGTGTGTCTGTGAAATTCCGCCAATTGCATTCTCAGTTTTTGTGTTCATGTAGAGGCAGGTGACTTTTTCCAAGTTGATATGGCTTGACAAAGTAAACAACGACAACCATCTCGTGCATTAAACCATCTCTGATTTTTAAACAATGATTTTAATATATCAACCCTTTAGGATCTTGCTTCATGTTCAATGTTTATAAAACTTACCCACCCACCTCCAGAGTGGTTCTTTTTGTGCCAAGTGTTGTGGTGGGTACAGCTTCAGGAATCTGAGTTCTTTCCTGACCCTTGGTGTTGTCTGTGTGGAGTTTGCACATTCTCTCCGTGACTGTATGGGTTGCAGTTTTCTTTCACATCTCAAACGTTTGCTAGTTGGTAGGTTAATTTGCCTCAGTAAATTAGTGGGTGGTAGACTTTGGGAGAATTGATAAGAATTTGGGCAGAATAAGGTATGGGGAAAATTCACAATGAATAACAATCACACTGACAAAATGCTTGGAGGTTGATCTATTTACTTTGGGGAATGAGATGAAGTGGCCTCATTCCATGACATATGGATGTATGGAAAAATGGATCTACTGCAGATGGAGAAACATGAAGGTCTAGCTGCTCTTTAGTATAAATCTTCCTGTCACAAAGTTTGAAGAGTTGCTGTTTTAAGGAAGTGTGGTCTCTGAATCACAATGATAAAATATTTGGAGGTTGGTCTATTGCAGATCTGTGAACTTTAGTAAAGCACTAACTATGATGCAGTAATCATGTGTAACCTCATTGTTATCAACCAGAAAATATGAGATAGTTGAGGGGTCTGTCATAGAAAAAAGGCATTGCATTGGTCTTCCTCAAAACTTTCTGTCTGTGGCTGAAGAACTGTTACCCTTTTCACAATCTGGATTACATCCAAACAAGAACACAATGGACACAATCTTTGTCAAGGTACAATTCCAAGACAAGTCCTGGGGGCAGCACCAGTCACTATCCAGGGGTGCCTTCATACTCACTGAAGACTTTGACTTAATCATTTCAAACACTTACTCAGAATCTGTCTCCAGAAATTTGTCTCCATTTTAGGCTTGCTTCACAGTGCAAGGCAAGCTGGGATATTTAGCTATGATTCTACAACAGAACCATTCTCAGTGAAGACTGTGCTATTGCCTTAAGACTTTTCTCACTCTTTCTTGCCACAGTAATGTATTGCAGCTTCAATGAATCTCCTGCAGTAATGGAACTAGTCTTCATAACAAACAGGAGACTGTTCATTCTGTGACAACTACACTCTATTATTTTGGTTATCCGAATTGCAGAGATCAAAGTGCACTCTGCACATGATGGTTGTGTTTATGAGTACTCAATGACCAACCTCCAATCCACTATCAATGCTCTTCAGAAAATATCCCTAATGCTGCTAACTGAACGATTATGTAGCATGGAAGGCAAATCTAATAAATCCAGGATCTATTATATGTAAAACTGAGAAAACAGTCAGCAGAAAATCTTCAGTCCCAAAATCAAACTTTTGATGGTTTCAATAGAGTGGAATGATTCTCTTAGATACAGATAGTTAAATGACAAAATGAAATCTCTCTAAATTGTTAGGCGAAGAACCTTGATTTGTTTTGTTCTGTTTATGTCAAGCCACACTGACTCCTGGTTGATGAAAATGAAGGGAACAGCCAACTGATAAACTTGCATAAGGCAAAACTTTTCATGGAAGCTAACAGTCTAGGCCTATATAAATTTATAAATTGATTTTACTATTGTTACATGTGCTGAGGTACAGTGAAAAATTTGTTTTACATGCTATTCATACAGATTATTTAAACATATCACTGCATTGAGGTTGTACAAAAGAATGCTGAATCAAACATTGGAGTTGCAGAGAAAGTGCACTGCAGCCAGTTAATAAGGTATAGAACCATGAGAATGTACATTATGACGTCTGAAGTCCATCGTATTGTAGAAGAAAACTGTTCAATCTTACAAAAATAGGATAGAAGCTGTTCTTGAACCTAGTGATATATGTACATTCAGATCTGTGTGTCTTATGCCCAATGTGAAGGTGGGGTGGGGGAAGGAAAAGACAGAAAGTCTGGGGTGGGTTGGACTTTGATTACGTTAGTTACTTTACTGAGGCAGTGAGAAGTGTCAATGACATCTGGGGAAGGGGAGGCTAATTTTCATGATGTGTCAGGCTGTGTCCACAACTCTCTGCAGTTTCATGTTGTTCCGGGCAGAGTCAATTGGATAGAATGATGTCTGTGGTGCATCAGTAAAAATTGGTGAGGATTAAATCTTTCATTAGTCTCTTGAGGAAGCAGAGGCTCTGCTGAGCTTTTTTCACCATGGTGAAGATGTGTTGGTTCACAATAGGCTATTGGCTACGTTCACTCCTTGGAACTTGAAGTTGTCAAGTTAGCAATAAAAGAAGGGAGTACACCAAGAGCAACCAGCAACTGGTACATCAGGAGAATGTGGGCTAAATGATTGATCAGGAACTCATTGTGCATTTGATCACTGGCTCAGAGCAATGGGTGTGAACATCAGAACTCCTGTGCTTGGCAGCTCTGGGAACTAGTGTGGGAAGCAGACAAATTGTAGTCTGAGCAGGAACTTTTCTAATTAATGGTCTAAAAGTAGAAGAGTCTCAATGATTTGAATGTCTCAATGATATGGACTAACGTTAAGAGTATTGATAATATTTGTAGATGGTATTATACAGGACCTCAATAACACTATTTGATTCAGGGAACTTCATCCATTTTGAGGTAAAGCACAAAGTCAAACTTCTGTACTGGATAGTAGGATTGCACAACTCAGTTCCTACAATATTTTTATCAGATCAATTAATTGTACTTTTCACTTTTGTAAATGTCAGACAACTTACGTGGAATGTAAAGGGTCAATCAATCAATGATTCACCAAAGAAAAACTGTAAATCCAAAATGATTATGTTTATGTGACACATCAGTAAGAGCGAAGTTAATTGAATTTCAGATTAATTTGTGCCGAGGCAGGTCATGTAATGCTGCTGCCATCAAACTTGCTCTTGCATGTTTAAGTTATAACTTTTGTTGCCTGCCAAGATTCTGAAAGTGTGAGTGATAACACTACAGCAAGAGATATGAGCCATCTGGGGCTGGAGTGGAAGGCAACCAACTCAGCCAATCAGGTCAAAGAATGTGAAAGTAACAGCTCTAATGATTGAGTTGGAGATGTTGATTAGAGTGAGCGAATTCAATGTTAAATCAGGCACTGAAAGGGGAAGAGAAGAAATAAAGACTGGGTAAACAAAAAAAGGGACAAATAGAAGGGGAAACATCTTTAACGTTAAGTTCTGACAGTTTATACTGTAAATCATGAAGATTATTTAACACCTGAATGAGTAAGACTCCACCCTTGTATTTGTTAATTTTTAGTACTTGAGTAGTTGATTGTTAATTAATAACAGTTACACATTGTTATAAATACAGTTAAATCTAGGGTAGACATAATCCATGAAGATACGGAATCTTTACATTGTTTTGCTGATATATATTTTTTATTTTATATTTATTTTATATTTTTAAGATGATTATCTTGAATTTTTAAGGAAAACAGACTGGTCAGAACGATCAGGTGTACACACTGTGTCAGAAAATTGCAATATCATTTAATTGTTTGTGTAAAATGGTAATTAGAAAGTCAGTCACATGCATATACAGTATAGATTGACAAAAAAGAGACTTTGCTAGATGCTAGACGTACTGCAAGTGAACAATGTGCCAATGACATTTCTATGCATTCATGGGATGTGGGTATCAATAGCAAGACCAGATTTTAATGCTGCTTTTAATTACTCCAGAATGTATTGGTTTCTTAGGCCATTTCAGAGGGCAGTTTAGAGTTATCCACATTGATGTGGCTTTGGGGTCACTTTGCTTTAGATCATCAGTTACAGATTCATAGCATAATGCAGCATGGAAACAGGCCCTTCAACAAACCTCATGCCAGTCAAGGTGCCTTTCGGAGCTGGTAACACTTGCTTGTACTTGGCCGATATCTGGTTACTCCTGCTGTGTAATTCTGAGTTGTGTGTTGTGATGTTGTTGTGTTGAACATTGTGGGCATACTATGTTGGTGCCAGAATGTTCCCATGTGGGCTGCTCCCAGCACATCCTTCAGTGTATTGTTTGTTAATGCAAATGTTGCATTTCACTGTATGTTTTGATGTACATGTGATAAATACATTTGAATCTGAATCTGATATCCCTCGATTGTCCAAACATCTTAATAATGCTGTAATTGTACCCACTTTTAGCACATCTTCTGGCAACTTGTTTGATGTACACATCATCCACTGTGTATCAGAGAGTCATGGAGTCATATATAGCATATAGCAGGTCCATTGGTCCATTTAGTCCATGCCAAATGATTATCCTGCCTAGTCCCAATGACCTGCACTTAGACCATGGCCCTCCATGCTCCTCTCATTACTTATCCAAACCTCTTAAATGTTGAAATCGAACCTGCATCCATCACTTCCACAGGCAATTAGTTCCAGACTCTTAGCACCCCCTGAGTGAAGAAGTTCCCCTTCATGTTCCCTTAAATATTTCACCTTTCACCCTTAACCCATGACCTCTATTTCAAGTCTCAAACAACCTCAATGGAAAAATGTGGAAAAACTTGCCCCTTGTGTCTCCATTAAATCTTTCCTTCCTCACTTTGAACCTGTGCCTTCTTATTTTAGGCTCCCCTATTCTGGGATTAAGACAATGACCATCCACATGATGTTATACACCACGGTAAAGTAATTCCTTAGCCTCCTACACTCCAGGAAAATCTTCTGTCAAAATCTTTGTGAATCTTTTTCTGCATCGCCTCTAGATTAATCTCATCCTTCAGACAGGATGCAGACCAGAAGTTCACATGATATTCCACATGCGGACTCACCAATGTCTTGTACATGATGGGGCAAAAAAGGGAAAGATGAAGTCAGGCAGGACAGAAGTGACAGTGGACTTCATAGGCATTTCTGTGGCTGCAGTCAAGGCTCCAGGATGGTGTGTTGCCTCCCCTATGCCAGGGTCAAAGATGTCTTGCAGCAAAGATAGGACATTCTGAGAGGTGCATTCAAACTCCTGGTCTTTATTGGTATCAATGACATAGGCCACAGCAGGGATGATAAAGTGATTTTAGAAAGCTAGGTAGAAAGTTAAAAATCAATACTTCCAGGATTGTAATCTTAGATTTACTATCTGTGCCGGATACTAGTGAGGTGAGAAATTGATACGTCGTACATTTCAATACTAAGGGAATGAAGGAGGGGTTCAAAGTTATTTGGCTCAATGCGCTGACTTGCAGGGCAGGTGGAAACAGTATGAACAGGACTGTTTGTCGTTGAGCTGGAGGGAAGTGAAACCCTTCGGTCAAGAAAGTACAGCAGTGTCTCCGCTTCTTGAGGAGATTTTGATGTAAGGAAGGCTCCCCTTCCCTCCACCCCCCCACCCCCAGGAAATCCGATTTTTACAGGTACTCCATTGAGAGTGCCCTGACCAGCTGTATCACCGTCTGGTACAGGAATTACAGGGCATTTGGCCACAAGACCCTCCAATGTGTTGTGAGGACTACGGAGAGGATCACTGGGGTCTTTCTTCCCTCTTATCAGAGATATTTATCCAGAGCAGTGCATATACAGGACCCTTAGCCTTGTCAATGATCCCTTCCATCGGTCTCACAATCTCTTTAACCCTCTACCAACACAGCAGGAACTGTAGCATTAGGACAAGGACTGTTAGGATGGGAAACAGCTTCTTCCCCCAGGTGTAAGACTACTGAACTCCCTGCCTCTCACCACATAGGAAGCACCAGTAGCATAGTACCAGTTAATTTTTAACATGTCATAAATGCATTTAATTATTTGTTATTTTATTTGTGGTAATATTACTTCATGTCTTGTGCATGTGATTTACGTATATTGTGTTGTGTGTCTTGGTCCAGAGGAAAGTTGTTTCGTTTGGTGATGTATATGTATACGGCTGAATGAGAATAAACTGAACTTGAAATTGGGAGGTACTGTACGCTTGTGCTACTCTGGACAGAGTGGCCTGGGGACGGAAATCACAGCAGCACAGCAAACAATCATATGTGTGGGGGGCAAGAAAGAGGGTTTGACAAACATGCAGATACAGGGGAAATCCAGAGTAAAATATATAAAATACTGGAGGAACTCAACTGATCAAGCAGCTTCTATGGAAAGGAATAAAGACCTGATGAAGGGACCTGGCCCAAAACGTTGACTGTTTATTCCTTTCCAGAGATGCTGCCTAACCTGATTAGCTCCTCCATCATTTTGTGTGTGTTACTGTGGGTTTGACAAGAAGGGACAGCAAGATACAGGCATATGAACGTGGATGGACTGATGGACTGAAATGTGTTCATTTCAATGCTGGGGGTATATGATGGGTGAGGATGATGAATTTAGAGCCTGCACCGGTATATGGAATTTTGATGTTGTTGCCATTACAGAGACCTAGTTGCATGAGGGGTAGGATTGACTGTTAAACACGCCTGGGCTTTGGTGTTTTAGATGTGAAGTGCTGGGGGTGGTCGTGTAAAATATGTGGATAGGTTGCATTACTGGCAAATATGAAGGGAACCAAGAGATATGGATAATACACAGGAAGAGAACTTAAAATGACATCAAGATCATCACAACATCATGTGGTGAATGAGCTGTCCAATACTGCATTATGGGCCCTGTCATTCAAGATGCATATTCTCCTCTAATTTAACTTCTCAAAATGCATTATCTCTACTTGTCTGAGTTGAACTCCACCTGCCATTCCTTTGCCCACTTTTTCAGTTGATCTAGACCTTTTGTAATCTTAAACAAACTTCCTCACACTCAGTCACTGCATCAATCTTAGTGTCATCTGCGAAGTTGCTAATCGTGTCACCTACTTTCTCAGCCAAATCAATTGTGTATATTATATATGTCAAATAACAGGGGATACAGTGCGGTACTTGTGGCACATCACTGGTCACAGTTCTCTAGTCTTAAAAAATACACTTCACGACCAATATTTTACTCCTTCCACCAAGCCACTTCTGTTTCCACTTTGCAAGCTCAATCTGGATCCCACATTATCTTACCTTAAAGACCAGCTTATTGTGCAGACCTTGTCAAAAGCCTTGCTAAAGTCAATGTGGACAATGTCTGCTGCCCTGCCTTCATCAATTCTCTTGGTCATTTCTTTAAAAAAATTATATTAAATTCATGAGACTTGCTTTCCCTCACACAAGACTTGCTGACTGGCCTTAGTCAGACCTTGCCTTTCCAAAAGCAGTCCATCAGAATCCCCAACAGTCTCTTTCCCACCTCTAAAGTTAGGGTCACTAGATAGTGGCTCATAAATAAAGTTTGTTCTCATCTTCTTATATCTCATTCATGCTTAAGTTCTCCTGTGGAAAACACAGAAGATTTCACTGAAGAAGACTAGAGATAAAGGCTGGTGTTTTGGCCTTTTGAAGGTTGCTGGAGAGCCTAGAAGCTCTTATACGTGCACTGTGACATAATGGGTGCAAGGTGTGAGCCTTAACAATATCCATAATTCTCCAGAGCAGGTGTTCCAAAGTCTAGTTTCTCCCTGAATCTATATTATGACATTTATCACACCCTATTCCCACACTGTATGTTCGAATATTTTTTTAAAATCTCAAATATTCCCAGAACTGCAACACTTTTGTCACAGGATAGTGGGAGGAGAGAGAGCAGCACGCTGTGCGTGCGCAGCCCTCCGGTGAAAAATGATATTGTATCCGTTAAATAAGGGCCGTGGACAATTCTGATTTGACAGAGACGGATGTGATAGCACAGAGGAACATCTGGAGAAATTTCTGAAACGCCAGTTCGCTGCTGTTACTGCGCGGTTGGGAATCTTCCGGAGGGAAGGCCTCAAAATCCCCGGCTTTGCCTGCTGTTGGTGACCGAGATTGAGGTCGAATCGTTCGGACAGAGATGGCGCTCAGTACTCGGTGTCGGAGAGCTGATTAGAGGCTCAAAGTTTTCGGATGACTTAGAGACGGATTGTGGTCGGGCATGGCAGGGAAAGTTTTTCTTCCCTCTCCCGTCTGCGTGAGATGTGGGACATTTGAGAGACCTTGAACTTTTTACTGTGCTCATGGACTTCTTCACCAAGTTATGGTATTGTTGCACTGTTGTAACTATATGTTATAATTATGTGGTTTTGTCAGTTTTTTCAGTCTTGGTCTGTCCTGTGTTTTGTGATATCACACCGGAGGAAATATTGTATCATTTCTTAACGCAAGCATCACTAAATGACAATAAAAGAGGACTGCATGTCTTCATAATCTAAAAAAAATCTAAACTTAATGTTTTGTTTGAGGCTTCTTTGCTGCCTGGATACAGTCAAAGCTAATGAATGATATGTGAATCACCTTGGACACCTTTCCATATTATGCAATGTGGTTTTCAATGTGACAGATGTATCCTTTACAAAATTATTTATGCACATCCTTCAATCATGCCAAATAACATTTAAGTTAGAGAGTAATTGAAACAGAATGAAGAACACAGTTTAGTGTAATCTGTTCCATAGACACTTGTAATATTCTTGCATGAATTTGCCTTGAGCATTTCATTCACAAACCTGGATTAAATCTGAGAAAGTGCCATCAATCACTGTAATGTGAAACATTCATTTTTGGTAAGCTATCCTCCAAGCTAGTGAATTTAACTATTATGTTTCAAGCAATGAAAGACGTTTTTCATTAAATGACTGAAGCATTTTAAGATCTCCATCTTTGTATGGGATGTGCTGTAGAGATATTAGGTATTGAAATATTTCCATAAGAAGTTTCAAATCTTTTTTCGGTCAAATTTGAATTAGCAGATTATGAAAACAAAAGTTGAAACTTGAAAATCAGTAAATAAAGAAAAATGGAAAAACACATTGAACTGACAAGATCTCCCTTTCTGTCCTCCTCTTTGCCTTCTACCTCTGCATTACCCCCTCTTTCCCTCCTATCCAGTTCCTTTTCTTAGAACATGGAATGCATTACGGTACTGCACAGGAACAGGCCCTGTGGCCAGTGGTGTCCTCTCCTCTAGGCAACCAGGAGAGAAAGGGAAAGGAATGAGTCATAAGGCTGGAAAGAGTTATAACAGAAATCAAGATGGGGAAACAGGAATTAGAGGGAGGAGAAATAAAGGGAGATTAGAAATGTTTTCCTCCTTCCTGAATCATGGCTTGTTCTCTGTAATACAGGTAGTTCCTGATTACAGTGGGGTTCACTTCCTAGGAATTCTTTGCAAGTTGGAAATGAGCAAAACAAAACAGTGTGCTGGAGAAGATCACAGAAGCAGCTGGGGAAGAGGGGGAGCAGGCACGGGAGAGCAGCTGCCCACTGGCCTCACTGACTCAGTGAGGGAGAAAGTGAACCTGCTCAGTGCTCCAAGGCCATCTCAGATTAACCCAGCTCCCAGTTGTTGCAGCTCCAGTGGGGGGAGCGGGTTGTTGGTGGGTGATGGGAGGGGTGTGAGTGTTTGAGAGAAGGCGTATGGAAATGTCCTGTTTCCACCAGGTAATAGATGCCTGCAGTCCTGTATCAGCCATTATATCCATTCCAATCCATGCCGCTGGTCTCATAAATGCTCCTCCATATGAACAGTGTGCCCATAAAGTCAGATGCTTTTAACTTGAGTACCTGTTGTTGACGGTACCCTTGGCCATAACTAATCCACAGGAGCTCTTCTTTATCCGGTGTTTGTACAACCGGATTTATCACGTAACAGCAACAATTCTAAAAATATTAAACAAGGTCATAACTATTTTCCAACATGCAAAACACATGTGAAAAGACATTTTTAGTTTATTTGTGTTCATGAATAAGGGCAGAAGGCTGATTAGCCACAACATCCTTTTGGCACATTGTGTGATTGTGAGTACAGCCATTCAGTTAATTTATTTTTGCTAATTTTACCATTAATATGGTTCAGTCTTAAAATATTAAATTGCAGTCTAACATACTGTTATTTAAATGGGCAAGGTGACAATTATATAGTTCAGCAACTTAGTATATAATATTCATTACTGTTTATAAGTAATTCTTGTACAACTGGTATATTTATGCAACTGCCCTTTCCATTCCTCAAGTATGCTGGATAGTTGAGATGACACCAGATGGTTGAGGACACTGGAGGTAGATCCAAAGAAGATGGCCTTCTTTGGGGTTAGAGGACTGTGTATGTGTGTGATTGGGAGGAAGGAACAGGGCTTGCTTTGCTGTTGTTGTTTTATTGCTTTTTGTGTTCTGTGTTGTTCTGCCAGGCATTGTGGGCAGCAATGTTGGCGCCAGAACATATGGCAACACATATGGGCTGACCCCAGCACATCCTCGGGTGTGTTTGTTGTTAATGGAAACAACATTTCACCTAAGTATATGTTTCAATGCACTCACGATAAATAAACAAATCTTGAGAGGATACTGCACATTGTTATCTCAGTTTCTCTTTTTCTATAGATGCTAACAGACCTGCCTAGTGTCTCCAACATGTTCTGTTTAGCATTCAGATTTCCAGCATCTGCAGCTTTTTAATTTTTGTGCTTTTCATGCAACATCTCTGCGGAAGTGTTTCATACTGGGGAAGTGACATGGGACAGAATCAATAGAGCCGGTGCCAAAATCTAATAGCTGCGAACTGTTACCTGCAGTTTAGAGTAGGCACTGAATGTGCCATGTTGAGAGAAAACTCATGGAAATGGTCCAGCAATTCTTTCCTATCCACCTTGTGACATGAGGGCTTCCTCCAAATGCTCCAGTTTTCTCCCACATTCCAGTGACGTACAGTGAGGGTTATTGAGTTGTGGGAATGTAAAATTCGCACTGGAAGGGTGGTGACACTTGCAGGTGGTTCCCAGCACAATCCTCGGACTGCGTTGGTCATTAACGCAAAATGATGCATTTCACCGCATGTTTCAACTCCTAGAGGGTAATAAGTAATTTGGGTGACCATAATTACCCCTCTCTCAGTGTGAGAGAAGGGTTGGTAAGTCACTTAATGCAGGAGGTTGTTGTACAATATTGATTGAGTAATAATTGTCTAATGCACAGTCATGCAGTTTGCAGCATGTGCTAAAAAGTCACACACATATTTGCATGGGGTTTGTGATTAACATCAGGATGCCGTTGCACAGGTAAAATTACAAGTTAGTCATGCGATGTTAGCTTAGCACAGCTCTTTAAGGGCAGAGGAAACTTGATAGTTGAGCGTTCTCTTGTATTAAAAGCTGCAAGAGAATTGCACTGTTATAAGGATCATCAATCATGTAATCAACAATTGGTCAGTCAGTCTAATACCATTGGCATTGACTTTGTGTTACAATGAAGCTGCTCTGTGCAAGGCATCCTAATTATGCTAATTCTGCTTTAAAGCTGCGTTGTGGTAGTTCTAGCACCAATTTTTCTCTTCCTTTCACTTCCCAAAGCACAATCTTCTTTGTTATTCCATTGTTTGGTGTGCCATGTGCCAAAAATATGTTTCTGCTGTGCATCAAAAATAGACTTCCACTGAACAATGTTCTGCGGTGTCACATTTCAAGTAAGTTGATCAGCTTTCTCTCAGTATTTTGTGAAATTACGACTTAACATCATTTGGCACTTGATATGAGGTGGTAGTGCACTCACTATTTCTCACTATTAGTTTGTGTGGGGTTGGTCTGTAATTACCTGGTTTCTTCCAGGTACTCTGATTTCCTCTACGTACTGTACCAAAAACATGAAGGTTGGAGGTTTGATTGGCTCCTGTAACTTGCTCCTAGTGTGTAGGTGAATGGTATAATCTGTGTGTTTGTTAGAAACATAGAAGGCCTACAGCACAATACAAGCCCTTCGGCCCACAAAGCTGCGCCGCACATGTCCTTACCTTAGAAATTACCTGGGGTTACCCATAGCCCTCTATTTTTCTAAGCTCCATGTACCTATCCAGAAGTCTCTTAAATGACCCTATCGTATCCGCCTCCACCACCGTCACCGGCAGTCCATTCCACGCATTCACCACTCTCTGCGTAAAAAAATTTACCCCTGTTGATGGGAATGTGGGAGGATAATGGGAACGTGGGAGGCTGTATCCGCTAGTCTAAGACCCGCAAATACAGCCTCAGAATAGAGAGGTGTCCTTTTAGAATGGAGATAAGGAGGATGTTCTTCAGTTAGAGAGTGGGGAAAATCTGCGGAATTTGTTGCTCAGGCAGCTATGAAGGCAAGTCATTGGATATACTTAAGGCAGAGGTTGATAGATTCTTGACTAGTCATGGCATGAAAGGATACGGGGAGAAGGCAGGAGACTGGGGCCAAGACGGAAAATGAATAAGCCATGATGAAATGGCAGAGCAGACTCGATGGGCCAAATGGCCTAATTCTACTCCAATATCTTATAATCTTATAGTCTTATGAAGTGGGATATACAATTAGAATAATAGGTGTTTGTTGGTCAATGTCGACTCTGGGGGTTGAGGGATCTGTTTCCATACCGTAAGTCATATTAGAAGCTCATTTTTTTGTAGGGTTCAATGCTTGATAGCTTGTTTCTTGTGGTACATAACTACTTTTAGCAAAATACAAGGGTCATTACTAAGGGTCTAAAGATCACGTGATATTTGACAAGTGGGCAGTGCTGAAGTAGATGACTGAACATTATTGGAAAAGATCAATTATATGAAATTCAATCCAGAAAAGTGTGCAGCAATGAACTTGAGGAGGGTAACAAGTAAAAGGTCTCCAAGAGGATGACAACCTGATCGTAGAATTTAGAGGCCTGCGTGCTTCAGTGACCCAGAGCTCAGTTGGCTGGAGTCAGGGTTTTATGCTTTGACACTTGGTAGGGTCACCCATGCCAAACAGGTCAAAGGGTTGAGGCCAGACTAAGAGCGTTCCACTGGTCCTCCAGGTTCAGGGCTTCAACTCAGGACTAACAGTTTAGAACATCAGAATGACATTGCAGTAAATGTCAACAGTTTGTCAAGAAATAGCAGGGCGTGTAGATAATGCACTCAGTTGCCTCCATTGGCTTTGGTTAAAAAAAACAAGTGCACAAAGCTTAAAACTAGTTAGTGTAGAATTATATTTCTATTTCCACGCTGCAATGACACCACTATAACCTGAGGGAGGATGCAGAGGGGGGTTGTGAAGATGTTGTTAGGACTGAAGAACTATTATTGGGATTGGTAGAGATTGTCCAGACTGTGTTTGTTCTCTTTGGTCCTGGTTTGTTATAGGGCTTTTCATAACATTGAAAAACTTATGATTTTGTAGAGGTATGACTGCATATAAATTTTTGAGAGGAAAAATTACAGTGCATTGGAAGAAACTAGCTTTTGCAGCAGAAAACAAAACTAGGTTTTATACAATTGGTAGAAAATGAGGAGTGAACTGAGGAAATATCTCCTGAAGAATGTAGGAATCTGGAAATCATCACCTAAAACAATAGAACAGGGAAAACCTTCAATTCTTCAACCTAAGATATTTATGAATCAAGTGCTAGGATATGGAATAGCCTAAGTAGCTCTTGTTTTGCTGTAAATGGATTCAATAAGGTGAGCAGCCATCTAAACCCTAAACCTGTATTATTTCTATTTCTTCAGTAGAGCTAACAGGACTTGATGTTTCAATCCCTATGATAAGTTGGCACTCTCAATGTTGGCAGTGGGCTTGGAGTGGTGACAAGGAGGGAGGGTAGGTACCTCTTTGGGGTCATCAGGTGGGTACCCTCCTTCTTTGACATTTCGTTGATAAGCCCACGACATCTCCAGAAGGCTCAACGGCGCTCCCTGGTGTACCAGATACCCTCCCCTCAGTTCCATACACTCCTGTCTTCATCCTGCAGCCCAGTTGTTGTCTTTCCTTTTAATCCAAATCCAATTACTGAGTTCACTTTCCTGATGAGATATTACATATATTATTTTTATCTTTTCTTGATCTCATTGTGCTTCATTTGATTTCCACATGGCTGCTGGAAAACTAGATTAGGGCATGAAAATACTGGAACTACTCAGCAGGTTAGGCAAAATCAATGGGAAAAGAAACAGAGTTAACATTTCAGAGTGATGACCTTTCCACGTTTTATTGTTTCAGTCACAATGAAAGAGTAAAGGAAAAATCAACTGTACGACGAATTTTCACTATCATCCAAGCAGCAAAAAACTGCTAAACCGTTAGCAATAAATGATTAAATTTATGTCTAGTTTGCATCAATCAAACTAGTCTGGCTCCACTGACCAGTATATCTCAGTTTTCATGATTGCTTTTATTAGTTGAGGCACTGAGTTAATGAGTCAGGAAGTTATGCTGCAGCTTTTAAAACTCTGCTTAGGCCATATCTGGAGTATTGCATTCATTTCTTAAACAGCATTTGAAGAGGGTGCAGGAGAGGTTTACCAGCATATTGCCTGGATCATACTCTATGTGCTATAAGGAGAGTTTGAACGAAATTTTTTGTTCTCTATTTAGAGCAGTGGTAGCTGAGGGGAGACCTGACAGGAATTGACATGTTTTCCCCAGGTGCTAAATATCTAATGCGTTTAAGGTGAGAAGGAGTAAAATCAATGGATAAATTTTTTTTACACAGAGTGGAACATGCCTAGAATTCATTGTCAAGGGTGATATTGGAGGAAAGTATGATAGAGGCATTTAAGATGTTCTTAGATGACCACATAAACTTGCAGAGAAATGGGGAGATATGGGCATTGTGTAGGTGGAGATGATTAGTTTAGTTTGGCCTCTTCTTTTGCTGCATTATTCTATGGTCCATGTTCTGTATTCATTTTAAAATTGAGGGAGAGAGGCAAGCTTCAATCTTGACCATAATTATTTTAAATATCTACAGGTATGTGAAATTAAGACAGATGCCTTCCTATTATTAGAGACTCCTTTGAAATATTGCTAAGCATTTTATAGCATTGGGGACAAACTCAATTTAATTGAAGAATTTCACTTCATTTGTCCCCAAGAAGTTAATGTCTCCAGCAGTACAGGGTAATTAATATGCCAAATTGACAATCCAATCAGCCACTGAAGACTAATTGTTTTCAAATACAAAACCAATTATGGTAATTAAAATTATTGCTTTGTTGGTCATTTCAAAGCAATTTAAAACTTAGTGACTTTGAAGATTTTGCTCAACATAATAATTGAACAGTAGCAGACAATTAGGAAAGTCTCAATGAGACATTTTACAACAATTTTATAAGCCCAAAGGAAAGATGAATTTGAAGTTCACACTTATTTGGTTAAGTATGTTTAAATTATTCATTGTTCAATTCTTTTCCCTACTTAAACAGCAAGCACATTGACATGGAAGGCGTTGCACTTGGTTGGAACATAAAGGCTCCAAAAAAGATATCAATATTCATTATGAAAATGACTGTGATGATAAAATGGATATTTTTAATTGATAACTTTTCAAATTTTCATTTCCACAGTTCTCCTGCTTTGAGATTTTCATGACTAAAGCCATATGGTAACCTTTGAATGATTTTCTACGCTGCCTCTCATTGCTTTGAGGAGATAATTGGCTTTATTAAATGTTGTCAGCAATGTTGTCTCACTGACAATTATTTTTTGAAATTTGCATGAATTCCACATTTCTTTGCTTAAAGTGTGTTGAACATATTGGAATCTATTCATGTGTTTCATTATATAGTGTTATTAGGCTGTATTTGTTAAAATAGAATTGAGTTATTGAAGCTCATGGGGTATGTTTGCTTGCTGTTATCCAACAACAATAATTTGCCTTAAAGAAAAAAAAATCTCTACAGGTGTCCATAAGGACCCAAGGAATTTTGACATATAGGAGAGATTCAAGCTAGTAGTAAACATAGTATTTCCAGAATGAAGAGGAAATATAAAGGAAACAAATATACTGTATATTTTCATGGTGATTATTTTAGAAGTATGGGAATAGTGAGCACAGACCTCAAAGTTATTTTCATTTAAGATGATTGTTCCTCCTAAGAAAATGTTGAAGTTTGACCCTTATTTCAATGCATTTTGGAGTTGAAGGATTTATTTTCCTTAGAGAGTAGGGAATTTTAAGGGAAATTTATGTTTAAAGTATGGAGGATTTTGTTAAAGAAAAGGGTTAAAGAAAAAAATACATTTGTTCTTGCAAAAAGGACTGAACGAAAATTTAAGACAGTTAGCAAAATAGCCAAGGGGATTTGAGGAGTATTTTCTTTGCTATTGTTATGATTTGGAATGCACTGGTTAAAAGAGCAGTGGGAGCCTTTTCAAGAGTAACTTACAATGAAAAGTGAAAGTAATTGTAGACCAATAGAGAGGGAACAAGGGAATGGAAATAATTGGACAACTTATTTTCTGTGCTGTATGATCCTAATCTCAATCAGGAATGGTTTATTCTGTAACTCAAGGGTCTGCTAATAAAACACACACGGCCCCCAGTCTCTGTGTCTATGCATTATTTTCTTCTACTTTTATATATGCTGAACTCTGAATATTTACACATTTACATAAGTTCTTGTAGGCAAACTAATGGCACTGGAGAACTGCAGGCTGTCGCCGTGAAATGTTGAGATTTGGTAAGTATGTGACCTATATAGTCTAATTTCACCCTTCTGTGTACTCCCTATACCCACGGACACACATTATCTCTTCACCAAGAATTTATCTAATACATCTTTAAAAGGTTTGCATTTCCCGGTCCAACAAAGATTCGCTGCACTGAATCCACTTTCTACATTTCTTTTTGTGGCCTCTTATGTTGTGAATATATATATAGTTTTTTTCACGTTGGATGTTTGACGGTCTTTTTTTAAAAATGGGTTCTATCATTTTATTTTGTTTTGTGGCTGCCTGAAGGGAGACGATTCTCAAGGTTGTACACAGTATGCATACTTTGATAATAAATGCACTTTGAACTTCGAAATTTGTTTTGCACTTTTTGAAATGAGTTTGAACATAAATGAAACTGGTAAAATGTGTAAAACATGCTTTGTTAAATGAACTAGAACACATTTGTATTAAAGCCGTGGATGAACCAGGAGGTACGTTATCTGCTGAAGACTAGATCTGTGACATGCAAGTCTGGCGATCCATGCCTGCACCAGAAAGCCAGGTATGATTTGCGGAGGGCTATTTCAAGGGCAAAGAGACAATTTTGAATGAGGTTGGAGGCGACATCGGATGTACGGCAACTCTGGCAGGGCTTGCAAGACATTACTTCCTACAAAGCGAATCCCAATAGCATGAACGGCAGCGATGCTTCACTACCAGATGAACTCAACGCCCTCTACGCACGCTTTGAAAGGAAGAACACAACTACAGCTGTGAAGATCCCTGCTGCACCTGGTGACCCTACGATCTCTGTCTCAGAGGTTGATGTTAGGCTGTCTTTAAAGAGTGAACCCTCGCAAGGTGGATGGTCCCAATGGAGTACCTGGTAAGGCTCTGAAAACCTGTGCCAACCAACTGGCAGGACATTTCAAGGACATTTTCAACCTCTCATTGCTATGGGCCGAAGTTGCCACTTGCTTCAAAAAAGCAACAATTATACCAGTGCTTAAGAAGAATAAAGTGAGCTGCCTTAATGACCATCACCCGATAGCATTCACATCTGCAGTGATGAAATGTTTAGAGAGGTTGGTCATGACTAGACTGAACTCCTGCCTCAGCAAGGATCTGTACCTGCTGCAATTTGCCTATCGCCACAATAGGTCAACAGCAGATGCAATCTCAATGGCTCTCCACGCGGCTTTAGACCACCTGGACAACACAAACACCTATGTCAGGATGCAAACAACAGGAATTCTGCAGATGCTGGAAATTCAAGCAACTTTTATGTGTGTTACCTATGTCAGGATGCTGTTCATTGACTATAGCTCAGCATTTAATTCCATCATTCCCACAATCCTGATTGAGAAGTTGCTGAACCTGGGCCCCTGTACCTCCCTCTGCAATTGGAACCTCAACTTCCTAACTGGAAGACCGCAGCCTATGTGGATTGGTGATAACATCTCTGCCCCGCTGACGGTCAATGCTGGTGCACCTCAGGGGTGTGTGCTTAGCCCACTGCTTGACACTCTATATACCCGTGACTGTGGCTAGGCATAGCTCAAATACCATTTATAAAATTTGCTGATGATACAACCATTATTGGTAGAATCTCAGGGGGTGATGAGAGGGCGTACAGGAGTGAGATATGCCAACTCGTGGAGTGGTGCTGCAGCAACAACCTGGCACTCAACGTCAGTAAAAGAAAAGAGATGATTGTGGATTTCTGGAAGGGGAAGATGAAGGAACACACACCAATCTTCATTGAGGGATCAGAAATGGAGAGAGTGAGCAGTTTTAAGTTCCAGGTTGTCAAGATCTCTGAGGATCTGACCAGGTGCCAACATATTGATACAGTTATAAAGAAAGCAATGCAGCAGCTATACTTTATTAGGTATTTGAAGAGATTTGGTATGTCAACAAATACACTCAAAAACTTCTATATAGATGTACCGTGGAGAGCATTCTGAATGTCTGGTGGGGCCACTGCACCGGACTGAAAGAAGCTACAGAGGGTTGTAAATTTAGTCAGCTCCAGCTTGGGTACTAGCTTACAAAGTACCCAGGACATCTTCAAGGAACAGTGTCTCAGAAAGGCAGCATCCATAATTAAGCACCTCCAGCACCCAGGGCATGCGCTTTTCTCACTGTTGCCATTAGGTAGGAGGTACAGAAGCCTGAAGTCATACATTCAGTGATTCAGGAACAGCTTCTTCCCCTCCATCAACCAATTCCGAAATGGACATTGAAACCTTGGACACTACCTCATTTAAAAAAAATGTGTATAGTATTTCTGTTTTTTTGCACGATCTTTAATCTATTCAACATATGTATACTGTATAAAATATACTGAATAAGGTTTATTTATTTATTTATTTATTATTATTTTATAGAGGAGTTAGAATGCACGGTAATTATGGGAAAGATTGAAGGGAAGAAAGCAAGAGGAAGACAAGGACAAATGATGATGGAGACAGCAGCCAGAGAACTGGAAATGAATACCAATGAATTGATCCTTTTGACCCGAAACAGGAGTGTGTGGGCCATGGCAGTCAAAGCTCAAACTGGGCATGGCACCTGATGATGATGATGATTGAACTGCTGCTGCTAAGTTAACAAATTTCACGTCACATGCCGGTGATAAGAAACCTGATTCTGATTCTGATTCTGACCTCATAAAACCTTGTATATCTTAAAATGTTTTATAGACCAATGAGTAGAAGAATATAAGCTGGAACTGAAGTTGGATTTCCAGCCTTGCAAGCATGCCCTGCAGCTCCTTGAGATCACAGGTAAATTTCAGTCACAATGTCTTCTTCCAACATTAACTGATATCTATTAATTCCCTTAATATCTAAAAATTTATTGATTTATTGCGGATAGTCAACTCTACGGCTGACTATCCACAAGCCTCAAAGAAGCAGAAATGCAAAGAACACTGTAAGTGATCTCCATCAGCCCAGATGTACCACAGGCTGTGTGCTTAGCCCCCTGCTCTACTTACTTTACACTTATGGCAGTGAGGCACAGCTCCAATGCCATATTTAAGTTTGCTGGTGACACCACTGTCATTGGACGAATCAAAGGTGGTTATAAATCAGCATATAGAAGGGAAATTGATAACCTAGCTGAGTGGTATGACAATAACAACCTCTTGCTCAGTGTCAGCAAGACCAAGGAGCTGATTATTGTCTACACGAGGAAACCAGAGGTCCATGAGGCAGTTCTAATTGGAGGACCAGAGGTGGAGGGGGTCGTCAACTTTAAATTCCTTGGTGTTGTCATTTCAGCAGACCTGTCCAGGGCCCAGCATGTAAGGGCAATTATGAAGAAAGCACAGCAGCATCTCCACTTTCTCAAAACTTTGCAAAGATTTAACATGACATCTAAAACTTTGACAAACTTCTATAAACAAGTGGTGGAGAGTATATTAACCGGCTGCATCACAGCCTGGTATGGAAACACCAATGCCCTTGAATGGAAAATCCTACAAAAAGTAGTGGACACAGTCCAGTCCAAAATGGGTAAAGGCCTCCAAACCTTTGAGCACATCTTCATAGAGTGCTGTCACAGGTAAACAGCATCCATTATCAGGGACTCCTATCACTCAAGTTATGCTCTCTTCTCGCTGCTGCTATCAGGAAGAAGGTACAGGGGCCTCAGGACCGTCAGGTTCAGGAACAGTTGTTACTCCTCCACCGTCAGGCTCTTGAATCAGAGTGGATAACTTCACTCAACTTCACTTGCTCCATCAAGGAACTGTTCCCACAACCTATGGACTCACTTTCAAGGACTCTTCATCTCATGTTCTTAACATTTATTGCTTGGTTATTTATTATTGTTAATTTTTTTTATTTTTACTTATTTTGTATTTGCATAGTTTGTTGCCTTTTGCTAAGCAACTCACACAAAATGCTGGATTAACTCAACAGGTCAGGCAGCACCTATGGAAATGAATAAACGATCTCTCTGTCTCCACCTCTGGAGACAAACTGTTGAGCTATATTTTTTAGAAACCAAACGATTCCACAGTTATCTTAACTCTTCCCACTCCGTCTCCTGTAAAAATGCTATTCCCTTTTCTCAGTTCCTTCATCTCTGCTGCATCTGTTTCTCGAATGTGGCTTTCCTTTCCAGGACATGAGAGATGTCATCCTTCTTCAAAAAAACAAGGGTTCCCTTCCTCTACCATTGTTGCTACCCTCACACCCAACTCCTACGTTTCCCAAATTCTCATGCTTACCCCATCTACCCACCATCTCAACAGTAATAGAGTTCCTCTTGACCTTACCTACCACCCCATTGGCCTCAGCATCCAACACATCATTCCCTGCAACTTCCTCCATCTCTAAAGAGGTCCTACCACCAAACATTTCTTCATCTCCCCTCATCATTCCCTATGTGACTCCCTTGTCCATTTGTTCATCCCAACTAATCTCCCTCCTGGCACTTACCCCCGCAAACAGCCAAAGTGCTACAACTACCCACTCACCTCCTCCACCTCTATTCAGTGCCCCAAACAGTCATTCCAGGCGAGGCGACACAATTCACCTGCGAACCTGCTGTTGGGTTGTCTATAGCTGGTGCTCCTGATGCAGCCGCCTCCACATTGGTGAGATCCGTCATAAACTGGGGGACTCCATCGTTGTGTATTTCCATTTCATCCATCAAAAGTGGAACAACTTCCTGGTGGCCAAACATTTTAATTCTGATTTGTATTCCCTTTCCGACATGTCGGTCCATGGCCTCCATGTATGCTAAGATGAGGTCACCCTCAGGTTGGAGGAACAACACCTTATATTCTGTCTGGGTAGCTTCCAACCTGATGGCACGAACATCGATTTCTCCTTCAGGTAAAAATAATTTCCCTCCCTCTCCCTCTTCTATTCTCCACTCTTGCCTCTTACCTCTTCTTATCTGCTTATCATCTTCCCCTGGGTCCCCTCCTTCTTCCCTTTCTACAGTGGTCCACTCTCCTCTCCTTCCTCTCTAACTCTGTCTTTTGTAAAAATGCTAGTCCCTTTACTCAGTTCCTTCGTCTCTGCTGTATCAGTTTCCAGTATGCTGCTTTCCTTTCCAGGAAAGATGTCAGAGATGTCCTCCTTCTTCAAAAAACCTATCACCTCCTAGCTATCCCCCTCCCTCTCACCACACCTTTTAATTCTTGTATCTTCTTCCTTCCTTTCCAGTTCTGGAGAAGGGTCTCAACCCAAAACGTCGATTGTTCATTCATTTCCTTAGAGCTGTCTGACCTGTTGAGTTCCTCCAGCATTTTGAGTGTGTTGTTTTGGATTTCCAGCATCTTCAGAATTTCATGTGTTTATTATTGTCTTTTGCACACTGCTTGTCTGCTTTGCTGGGTGCTGTCTTTCATGGATTCTATTATGGTTATTGGATTTACTGAGTATGTCCGCAAGAAAATGAATCTCAGGGTTGTATATGGTGATATAGATGTACTTTGATAATAGATTTACTTTGGGCTTTGAACTTTGAAGTGAGGATTTTAAAAATTTCAATCCCAAAAATCCTTGATCTGCTACTGTCACCCTTAATTTTTAGGTTTCCAAGCAAGGAGCAGTGACCTCCTAGCAGTTACTCTATCTTCCCTTGAGTTTTACAATTCAGGAAAGTTACCTCTCATTTCTAAGCTCAAGGGAATATAGGACTGGTCCACTCATTTTTCCCTTTGAGTAGCTGGCTAATCTCAGGAATCAATCCAATTAATATTTGTTGCCTGACTTGCCCTTGCAGGCAAGCCTCTGTAAAGCTGATCATTTGCTCTACAGGTGGCTACAAATAAGCTCGGAATGACTTCAAGTTGTTTTTGGCCTACCTCTGAAAGTACCTTGCACAGGACGGTGGCATTCTGCTCACTGGTTGCCAGGGGTGGTGGTGGAATGACTGACTGACATCCAAAATGTTGTCACCCTGAGAAAGGCCAATTTCTTTACAGATATTGAGCCAGTGCCACTCCCTGGGGAGAGAATCTCAAAAAACATGGTACTACGCTGTGGGAGAACAGACTACTGGACAGGCCTGACACCATCTCACAGCCTTATGCATTCAGATTTCCAAAGCCTTGAAGCAGCATCCTAAAATTGCACAACAGAAAGCTGAGTTTCAACTCTAGTAGTACCTTGCCTTAATTAATAGATTAATTGGATAGATGATACAGTGTCCTCGAACAAAGTTAGAGGAGGAAGAGTCTACTTCTTGTTAAGATGGCACTACAGAACACATGAGGCAGCTATCTTGTAGTTAAAAAGATAAGAAATCCGACTATAAACATCACTAAAAATGCCTTTTCTGAGGTAAGTTGTGTTTAAATTATTGCTGCAAACAGTGAAAAGGTAAGCAATGGTGAGGTGAGTTCAGGGGATGAGCTGAGGTGGTGTGTTGCAGATGGAGTTCCGATGCCTGTATCCCTGGTTCAGGTGTGAGGTTGGATCACTCAGGATGCTGAGAGGAGAAATGGGGCTGGGGCAGAGGAGCTTGGTATCCATACTACTGGCATGGTACGAGGTTCGATTGCTCTGGGCGCTGAGCTGATTTGAAGAACTTGAGAGTGGCTTTGGTCTGGGTGGCAAAATTTGGGCACAGAGTGAGTTGCTGGCCAGCGTGGTCCAGGCCTGGAGCCTTTTGCTGGAGACGAGTCTTAGTGCAAGGTACAATTTGCTGTTTAGACAATTTAAATGTTGGCCCAGGTCGGAGGTGAGAGTTGATTTTGTTCATACTGCATGATGTTCACTCCTCTCTCCATAGTGCTGGAGCCTTTCACTGTCTGTAGTTTGATCAATTTAAATGCTAGCCCCGATAGACGGAAAACACAGGATGTCAGGATCCAGGATGAGAGTTGATTAAGCTCATTCTCTCTCTAGGACACTACTATGAAGACTGTCCTGGCTGCTGTGCTCCATGCCGCTAATATGATGAACTGATAAGCGAGGCTTTGGGCCTACTCCAGCCTCCTCCAGGGTTCAGATCTGAGGACTCAATTTGGTTCGGAATGTTGTTGTTCGCTTCAATTATTTGCATGGTTTGTGTTTTATTCCCCTTTCTCTTGCGCATTGGACTTTGGTCTATTATTTTTATTTACTCATTTTTCTTTAATAGGGTTCTTTCAGATTTCTTGCTTTGTGGCTACCTGTGAGCAAGCAAATCTCAAGGTTACACAATGTATACACTCTCTGATAATAAATATACCTGAATCTTCCTAATCAACTCTTCGTGGTGCTTGGATGAGACGGTCCTGGTGAGTTCCTGCTCACACAGCTTGGTATATCTAATAGTGAAGTTTTGTCCATACTAACCTGCCATGCAGAGTTCACTTCTACTTTCGATATCCCACATCAGACTGACCTGAAACCTATACTCATTAAACTATACCACATAGTTAACAACTTGGTGATTTCAGTCTCTGAGACTGACATGAGAGCATCCTGCAGGAAGGTGAATCTACAGAAATTATCTGCCCTATACAGGGTCCCTGGCTGAGGACTGAAGACCTGTGCTAATCAACTGGCTGGAGTGTTCACTGATATCGTTAATTTCTTGCATTGGCACTCTGAGGTACCTACCTGCTTCAAGCAGACTTCCATTATATCAGTGCCCAAGAAGAATATGGTAAGTTGTCTCAATGACCGTTGCCTAGTAGCACTTACATCCACTCTGATTGCAAATTAGCGTAAAGGAGGTATGATGGATATTTGCCTCCTGGTCTGGGTACCTTTTGTTTTTCAGAAGCTTGTCTTTCTAAACAGAGCAGCTGCCATTTGTAATGATTAGTTATAAGACAAGCTTCCAACTAATATTCTTTTTTTTAGCTTCTGGTCATATATGGGAGCCAGTCTTCAGTTCTTAAAGTTTAAATGGCAAGCAGTAGTCTGTTTGAAGTTTGAAAAGACAACTTTGCAAATGGGCAATGCCTACAGAGCAGACTGCAGGAGGAGAGGTACAACTTGTTTCAAACAAATAATGCTGACTAAGTTAGTAAGTTCAAGGAAGCTTGTAGTCAAGATGGAGACAATCACTTCACATTATCAGTAACTGATTTATTAATAAGTTGGAAAGTTTGTCTAATGCTTCACAGCATTAATTGTGGGATCCGTGACCCCAAGAAACTTATAAACTGTTCGTGTTAAAAGGTAACTGAAAGAGTATCACAAGTGTGTAAAGTTACCCAAGTGGCAAAAGAAGAGGGCAGTTCAAGCCTTTTAGGAATGGGGTAAGGAGAATCAAGGAGCATGACAGTAACATGGGGTGAACTAGAATCCACTTCCTTGCCTTCAATTTTTGTGACGGATGATTTGTTCACCTGGATCATTGGTATGAATTTTTAGCTTACAGGAACTGTACCTGTCTTTTAGAAATTGTTTGTAATATGGCAGTTTTTTTTATTGCAATTTGGAAGCGGGTGGTCTTTTTTCTGTTGGGATTCTTTGAAAGGAGATGAATCTGAAGATTGAATATAGTATACATACTTTGCTAATAAATGTACTTTGAATTTAAGATAGAAATCCTCCGAGTTTTAAATATGTTTTGAGAATATTATTTGGATTTAAACATGTATTACTGAAAATAAATAAACTGTGTATTAAATTACTTTGTTAGCTGGAAATATCTTGGTAGGGAGTGGGACCCAATATTCAAATATTGGGTAGTGGTAGCTAAGCTCACTTTGGAGGATAAACAGAGAAGAGAAGTAATCTTAGAAGATCAGGAAATTACAGTATAACCTCCCTTTAGTAACAATGTTTGTGGCTAATAGGGTTTAAAGTCTTCATTTGTGTTTAGAAATTTGTGGTCAGCAAACCCAATACCATCAGAGAAGGAGACTGAAAACCTGGCTGATTGGTGCCACAACAACAACCTTTCACTCAATGTCAGTATGACTAAAGAACTGATTGTTGACTATAGGAGGTCCTTGAGCCAGTCCTCATCAGGAAATCAGAGGTGGAGAGGGTTAGCAACTTAAAATTCCTTGCTGTTGTATTTTCAGAGGATGTGTCCTGGCCACAGCACATGAGTGCCATTACAAAGAAGGTATGGCAGCACATCCGTCTTTTTTTAGAAGTTTGTGAAGATTTGGCATGTCATCTAAAACTTAGGCAAAATTTTATAGATGTGTATTGAAGAGTATACTGACTGGTTGTATCATGGCCTGTTATGAAAGCACCCATGCTCTTGAACAGAAAAACGACAAAATGTTGTGGATACAGTCCAGTCCAAGTGGGTAAAGCTCTCCCCACCATTGAGCACACCTACATGGGGGCTGTTGCAGGAAAGAAGCATCCATCATCAAGGACCCCGACAGTCTTGGCCATGCTCACTTGCTCCTGCCATCAGGAATGAGGTAAAAGAGCTTCAGGTCCCACACCACCAAATTCAGGAACAGTTATTACCCCTCAACTGTTAGACTCTTGAACCAGAGGGGATAACTTCACTCATCCCAACACTGAACTGATTCCACATACTATGGACTTGCTTTCAAGAACTCTACAATCTCATGTTCTTCATATTTATTGCTTATTTTTTTTTGTATTTGCATAATTTATTGTCTTTTGTACTTTGTTCACTGTTGTGTGCAGTTTTTCATTGGTTCTATTGTGTTTCCTTGTATTTGCTCTGAATTCCCATAAGAAAATGAATCTCAGGGTAGTATATGATGATGATATATGTACTTTGATAATAAATTTACTTTGAACTTTGAACTTTGAAACAGGATACCCTGAGATCTCGTCGTCATTAACAGTGACTTCAGAATCGGAATCACTTTATTACCGGTATGTGAAACATACCAGAATTGATTGTGGTTCAGTGCCAAGCATAAAATACAGGACAAGTAACACAATAGTGACCCACATTTTACAAGTTAATAGTGCAAGCAGCCATGAGCAATTGTGGCGACCCACTTTCTACACAAGTGAACACAAAATAGCCCGCGCATGGGGAGAGACTTTTGTAATGCACCTGTAACGTCATTTCCACCCGGAGAGGGCTGGAAGGGAACTGCTTAAAAGCCAGTGCCGCGAAGTTTGAATAAACGAGTCTCGAGTGCAACTTACAGACTGCGTGTCGTTATTTCTAGCTCTATGTGTAGCACATCGCTACATTGGTGACCCCGACGGTCCAAACGGGATTTGGACCAAAGATGATCGACTCTTCTTCATCTGTTCACGCAGTTTTGCTAAAACTGCCAACTTTCTGGACGCTGCGACCACGCGTGTGGTTTGACCAAGCAGAAGCCCAGTTCCAGATTCGGCAGATATCTTCGGATTCCACACGTTACTATTACGTGGTGAGCTCCCTTGACCAGGAGACAGCCGCACGGGTTGGGGATTTCATACAGTCACCCCCTGAAGAAGGCAAATATGCAGCATTCAAAGCGCTGCTCCTAGAGACCTTTGGCCTCTCACGGCCTGAGCCAGGTGCCCGCTTGCTGCACCTGGATGGACTGGGAGACAGGCCGCCGTCAGCATTAATGAACGAGATGCTGGCCCTGGCTGAAGGACACAAGCCCTGCCTCATGTTTGAGCAGACACTCCTAGAACAACTGCCCGAGGACATACATCTGCTGCTGGCCGACGCAGATTTCAGTGACCCCCAGAAGGTGGCGGGCCAGGCAGAAAGCCAAGAGGGAGAGCGGGGCATCCGTTCGACAGATTACCAAGCCACACACCCAACAGCAGGCCAGACCAGGCCCGGCAATGGAGCGCACACACCCAGAGGCAGGAGTGAGGAGGCCAATGAACAGTGGTGTTTCTACCACCAGCGGTGGGGCACAGAAGCCCGCCATTGTCGTCCGCTCTGCATGTTCCCGGGAAACGCCAGGGCCAGCCGCCGCTCATGGCTACAGCAGCTGGCCACCAGGACAGCCTCCTGTATGTCTGGGACAAACAGTCGGGACGCCGCTTCTTGGTCGACACTGGAGCGGAGATCAGCGTCTTACCCCCGACGGGCTATGACACCTGCAACAGGGTGACGGGACCCACCCTGAGGACCGCGAATGGCACCATGATTCGGACCTACGGCACCCGCACAGTGCAGCTACAGTTCGGTGCCAGCCGGTTCATCTGGGACTTCACACTGGCTGCCGTGGCCCAACCACTCCTGGGGGTGGACTTCTTGCGAGCCCACAGCCTGCTGGTCAACTTACAAGGGAAAAGACTGGTCCACACCAAGACTTTCCAGACGTTCTCCCTGGGTGAAGCCAAGCTGCCAGCCCCAGACCTGGACTCCATCACGCTGTCTGACAATGAATTCACCAGAATCCTGGCGGACTTTCCATCGGTTCTGGCACTGCAGTTCATGGCAGCCATGCCCAGACACGGAGTACAGCACCACATTCTGACCCAGGGACCACCCCTCCATGCCCGCGCACGAAGGCTTCTCCTGGACAAGCCCCGCCAGGCAAAGGGGGAGTTCAAGAGGATGGAGGAATTGGGGATCGTATGGTGGTCCGACAGCCCATGGGCCTCCCCTCTGCACATGGTGCCCAAAGCAGCCGGGGGCTGGAGACCATGCAGCGACTACCACAGACTGAACGAGGCTACAACTCCAGACCGCTACCCCGTGCCGCACATACAGGACTTTGCAGCAAACCTGCATGGGGCAAGCATCTTTTCCAAAGTAGACCTCGCCCGGGGGTACCATCAAATTCTGGTACACCCTGAAGACATCCCCAAAACAGCACTCATCACCCTGTTCGGCCTGTTCGAATTCCTCCGAATGCCGTTCAGCCTGAAGAATGCCCCACAGACGTTCCAGCGGCTAATGGACGCGGTGGGACGCGACCTGGACTTTGCTTTCATCTATTTGGACACCATCCTCATAGCCAGCAGTAGTCGGCAGGAGCATCTGTCCCACCTCTGCCAGCTCCACTTCCGCCTGAGTGATTTCGGCCTCACGATCAACCCGGCCAAGTGTCAGTTCGGACTCGACACCATCGACTTCCTGGGCCACAGGATTACCAAAGACGGGGCAACACCTCTGCCCGCCAAGGTAGACGCGATCCGCCACTTCGCCCAGCCCAACATAGTCAAAAGCCTGCAGGAATTCATTGGTATGGTGAACTTCTACCACCACTTCCTCCCCTCAGCAGCCCGTATCATGCACCCTTTGTTCACCCTGATGTCGGGTAAAGGCAAGGACATTACTTGGGACGAAGAGGCCGCGGCCGCTTTCGTTAAAGGCAAGGAAGCCTTGGCAGACGGCGCGATGCTGGTGCACCCCAGAACAGACATTCCAACCGCCCTCGCAGTGGACGCATCCAACACAGCAGTCGGTGGAGTGCTGGAGCAACTCATCGAGGGGTGCTGGCAACCCCTGGCGTTCTTCAGCAGGCACCTATGGCCACCCGAACTCAAGTACAGTGCCTTGCTACACAATCAATATTTAGCAGAATGGTCACATGTGCAAATGTGAATAATCAAAGTTAAATAAATGAGAACCTATGAACTGGCTAAATAATTATCAACAGAACAAGGAGAGCAGGAAAGACCTTGTAGTGAATGTTGTGCGTGACAGTTAGGGTATTACACTTGCATAAGTTTTGTTGAGAAGCTGGATAGCTACTGGAAAGGAGCTTTGGAGATGATGTGTAGTCCTGGTGGTGATGGACTTGTAGTTTCTCCCTGATGGAAGTTAGGTGAATGCTTAGGGTGGGTGGAGTCAGCAAGAAATTTTTTCAGCTCTTTTTCTTGCTCTGGCTCTGAACAGGTCTTTTTAATGCTGATAGCTGACAGCCAATGATCTTCTCTGCTGGGTGGACCACTCATTACAACGTGGACTTGGAGAGGGAGGAGGTGATGGGAAGCTAAATGGTGATTGCGGTGGTCACAACATGCTCAATGATCTCTGAGTAAAATTTCATCAGGATCTGTTCTGAAATGTTAAGTTTCCTGAGCCGGCATAAGAACAGTCTCTGCTGGGCTTTCCTAGTGATGAGCGTGACACTTTAATGTATAGGTAATGATAGTCCTCAAGAATTTGAATGACTCAACCACAGATTCAGCCTGACCACTGATTTCAAAGGCCAGGGAGGGCAGTTAGGGGGTTGCTGGTGGAAGTCATTCCCACTTCCCATGTCTTGATAGCAGTAAGCTTCATGTTGTTATGAGCACACCATGCTGTAAGATGGTCTATCTCTCTTTGATAGCAGGTCACATCCATATTTGTGATGAGACCAACTACAATCACGTCGTCTGCGAACTTTAGGGTTTTAATGGATTTGTCTGTGGCGGTACAGTCATTTGTATGATGTGAGAACAGGAGGGGTGAAAGAACACAGCCCTGGGGAGAGACTGTGCTGATAGACATTGGTTTGGACAAGTAGGAGTCCAGCCATACATACTGCTTCTATCCTAACAGGAAGTTTGTAATCCTCTGACAGATACTGTAGGGTACAGCTAGCTTGATTACCTTGCTTTGTAGCAACTCTGGAACAATAGTGTTGAAGGCAAAGCTAAAATCCATAAGCAAGATCTTCACATTCGTGTTGAGGGAGTTCAAATGTTGAAGAATGTAATGAAGGCATAGTTAATTGCATCCTCAACTGGACAGTTTGCTCTTTACAGCAAGGGTTCCCAACCGTTTTAATGCCATGGACCCCTACTGTCAATGGTAGTGTGGACCCCAGGTAGGGAACCCCTGCTGTAACAGGTCAAGAAGAGGATCGGTAGTGGACTTAAAGGAGGACAACATCAAAGGTATAAAGGTGTTCATAACTACTGAAGTTAAAGTGATTGGCTTATAATCATTAAGTTCGAGTCTTTCTTGGGAACTGAAATGATTTTAACAACTTTCAACCAGGCTGACTTCAAGAGTGTGCTATCAAAATATTAGCAGCACATCTGCTGCCCCACCAAACACCCCTGACCATCACTACAGAATCATCAAAGGTGCCTTCTGTGTCGCCACCCACCCTGCCCACATTTTGGTAAACTAGACTAATTGGCTATGCTCCGCCCTGCATGCAAACAGAAGTTGAAATAAATGGATCCGGTACAGAATGTTTTCTGGTGCTGGTATGAGAAAACAGATGAGCTTTTACACAATTTCTTTGAGTCGATAGATTGATTGATGTTCAAAGATCCAGCAGCAAGTCTGGATGAGTATGTCACCACTGTCACTGACATTACCAGCAAGTGTGTTGAGTACTGTGTATCAAAGAAGACTACCTGAGTGTTCCCAAACCAGAAATCATGGAGGAACTGGAAATCCACTTCCTACTTAACTATAGGACTGTGGCATTCAACTGTGACCTTGCCCTTCAGAGCAATTAAGATATGACCTCTCCAAAGCTATCGGGGATGCTAAGTGACAATTGCAGTCCAAAATAGATTCCCAGACAAGCAGTCAGTTATGGCAGGGGTAACATGTTATAACAGGCAACTAACCAAAGTCAGGCAGCGTTACCAACAGCACATCCCTCTCGGATGAGATTAAGGCATTCGATGCACATTTTGAATAGAAGAGGAATGGAATGCCACCATCCTCCCCGACAACCTCCAGTGCATCTGAACCTACAATCACTGTTGCAGTCATAAGATCAGTCTTCCGGAGAGTGAGCCCATGGAAAGCATTTGCCCCAATGGTGTTTCTGGTCTTGTTCATAGACCCTCTGCAGATCAACTGTTGGGGCACATGCAGACATTTTTAACCTCTCCCTGGTTTCATCTACTTTATGAAGACTACCATCATCCCAGTGTCTAAGTAAATGAAGATCATGTGGCTTAACGACTACTACTATCTATGCTTCTCTAACATCTATCATTATGAAGTGCTTTGAAAGACAAATGTGTGTCACTTTACATTGACTTTGGAGTCAATGTGACACACATTTACTCCAGTCTTATAGCCAACCTCAACCCACTGAAATTTTTCAAACACCGAAGTAGGTCTATGGTGTTAAATTGATCTCTGGAGCACTGGGCAGTAAGAACACCAATGCAGAATATGGGTTATTGACTACAGCTCCAGCTTCATTACTATAATTCCAAACAAACACATCACCAAACTCTGGAATTCCATATCTCCCTCTGCAAATAGACCCGTGATTTTCTGACCAACAGATTGCAATTAGTAAGGAGAGGCAGTAACACATCCACCTATTATTCTATATAGTGGTGCTCCACAAGTTTGCATTTGCATCCTCAGCTCCCTGCTCTTCCTCCTGTATACTCATGACTGTGTGACCAGATTATGCTCTAGCACCATTTACAAGTTCTAGTTGAAAGCACTGTAATGGGCCAGATCTCAGATAACGATGAACTGAAGCACAGGAAGGAGATGGAGAGCTTAGTAATGACAATGACCTTTCCCTCAATATTGACAGTACAAAAGGGTGGGTCATTAATTTCAGCGGGGTGGGGGTGGGGAGTGATGCACATGCTCCAGTCTACATTAAAGGTGTTGAGGTTGAAAGCCTCAGTTTCATCAGAATGGATGTCACCAGTAGCGTGTCCGGGTCCAACCACAAAGATGCCATGGCCAAGAAAGCTCACGAATGCTTCTACATTCTCAGGAGGCTAAGGGAATTTGGTATGTTCCTACTTTGACCCTCACCTAATTTTATTGATGCACCATGGAAAGCAACCAACTGAGTCTGGATGCACAACAGCTTGGTATGCCCTGCATGTGACTGCAAGAATCTGAAGAGAGTTGTGGTCACACCTCAACACTTTACAGAAACCAGCCAGCCCTCTGTGGACCCTATCCATGCTTCTCGCTGTCTCAGTAAAGCAGCCTGCATAATCAAAGACCCCATCCACACTGAATATGGTCCCTACTCCACCCCCTCCCAATGGGCAGATGATACAATAGCTTGAAAGCACGTACCATCAGGCATAAGGACAGCTTGTATGAAGGGTCTCGGCCTGAAAATTTGACTGTACTCTATTCCATAGATGCTGCCTGGCCTGCTGAGTTCCTCCAGCGTTTTGTGTGTGTTGCTTGGATTTCCAGATTTTCTCTTGTTTCAGCTTGTTTCCTGCTTTTTTGAGGATTATTGAATGGTTCCTTAGTGTGATAAGATGGACTCTTGACCCCAAAGTCTATCCTATTATGTCCATGCACCTTATGATCTACCTGCACTGTACTTTCTCTGTAATTGTAACACTTCATTCTGCAGTCTGTTATTAATTTACATTGTACTATGTCAGTGCACTGTTGTAATGAATTGATTTGTTTGAATGGTATACACGACAAACCATTAATGGTAAATTGATACATGTATCAAAAAGGAACCAATTTATTAATTTACATTTTCTTTAAGCTGGAATGGGTGAGAATTTAGCTGTCAGATTTTACTTGACGGTTGTAACCACAGATGTTAAAATGGAACTGCCCAGCATTTACATGCTGGAAAGTCGGAGAACCCAGCTCCATGCAAAGCTCTAAGCAGAATTTGACCCAGACTCTTTGGGCTCCTTGGTATCTGACGTGTACCTGTTAACAGACCTGAAGGTTCCCAAGGCATCTTTCTGCTTATGTCCACCAAGCTCCGTAGTAAAATTCCTTTCCCTGATGTGCTAGCATCTGGAGAATTCTGACCTTCATCTAACTAGCATGCCACTCAGGCTACATGCTCCACTGGCCACTTTAACATTCTTGAACTGAATAAATTGGTGTTTAGGAATAATGTCTTTATTTGCCAGTACACCATGTTCTGGAATCCCACACTAAATATTACCATTTCTTTCTTCTTTTAAGATGATATCTAAAGTGTATCTCATTTGTAAAACCTTTTAGTTCTCTGATTCAGTGCCTAATGCAGCTTGTCAGCAATTTATCTGAGAGCTCTCCCTAAAATTTATATGCATTGGTATGTTACAGGTGATGTAAAACAAAAATTGTTATTGTTGATATAAAATAATAATGTTGCCTGTTTTAAATAAATTGATTTAAGGTAAAGTAAATTTAATAACTCTTTTTAACTGTTGTATATCTTACTGTACCTACTATTTATTACAAATTACTATAAATTGCACATTGCACATTCAGATGGAGATGTAATGTAAAGATTTTTACTCATGTATGTGAAGGATGTAAGAAATAAAGTCAATTCAATTCAAAATCGGTGAGCTAAATTAACAACAGCCTGGAATTTTTTTCAAAGCAGTCTACCCTTTGTTCTTCATTTCTGCAAAATATGATTATATTTAAATCAATGTTAATCCTCCCAATATTTGCTTGAATGAAACACTAAAACATTTACAATGAAGGATTAAAAGATTTAAGGAATTTCAAAAAATGTATTCCTTTCTGAAATTCACCTGAAATGAACAAAGATGAAAGGATTGAAGTCTGTGCAGGTCAGCAAACAATTACTAATAATGAAGGCTCCATCACAGCTAAACACAAAAGAAGCTTCAACAGTCCGGAGAACAATTATTTCATCAGTAATCTGTCTAGAAGGGGAAGTGACAGTAAAGTAGGTATGTTCCGGAAAGTGTTAAGCTAAAGAGATGCTATTATACTGCAGTGAAAGAAAATGGATGCATCAAATAAACAATCAATAAACCTTTCACAGAAGCACTTGATGAATCAATGTCTGCATTGGAATAACAGAATGTAATTAAAGCTGTTTCCCTATATAGTGATAGTCATTGAACAAATAAGGTGTAGAAGGAAGTGTCTCTGGAGAGGAAGGAATCATAATCTTCTAGTGGCCCATTGTTCCATGGGTAATCACATTACTGCTCAGATAATGTAGAAGTTTTACAAGGTTTGTGCAATGTGAGAGGAAAACTTTAAAGAAAATTTGTCTTAGAGAGATTTTGATTCACTCTAATGAGACAATCACAGTTACCTTTGAAAAGAAATCAAACCTTGAATTACATGGGTTTGCAGGACAGAATGTAACCTTGCAATTGATGCAACTGTTAGGTTTATTCAGCACACACCAGTACAAAATTAGAAGTAGAAATTTTAATTTTAGTTTTTCATGAGACGTGGACTTTTCAACACATAGAACATAGAACATAGAATAGTACAACATATTACAGGCCCTTTGGACCACAATGTTGTGCCGACCCTCAAACCCTGCTTCCCATATAACCCCCCACCTTAAATTCCTCCATATACCTGTCTAGAAGTCACTTAAATTTCACGAGTGTATCTGCCTCCACCACTGACTCAGGCAGTGCATTCCGCACACCAACCACTCTCTGAGTAAAAAATCTTCCTCTAATATCCCCCTTGAACTTCCCACCCCTTACCTTAAAGCCATGTCCTCTTGTATTGAGCAGTGGTGCTCTCGGGAAGAGGCACTGGCTATCCACTCTATCTATTCCTCTTATTATCTTGTACACCTCTATCATGTCTCCTCTCATCCTCCTCCTCTCCAAAGAGTAAAGCCCCAGCTCTCATAATCTCTGATTACCAGGCAGCATCCTGGTAAATCTCCTCTGTACCCTTTCCAACGCTTCCACATCCTTCCTATATTGAGGCGACCAGAACTGGACACAGTACTCCAAGTGTGGCCTAACCAGAGTTTTATAGAGCTGCATCATTACATCGCGACTCTTAAACACTATCCCTCGACTTATGAAAGCTAACACCCCATAAGCTTTCTTAACTACCCTAGCTACTTGTGAGGTAACTTTCAGGGATCTGTGGACATGTACCCCCAGATCCCTCTGCTCCTCCACACTACCAAGTATCCTGCCATTTACTTTGTACTCTGCCTTGGAGTTTGTCCTTCCAAAGTGTACCACCTCACACTTCTCTGGGTTGAACTCCATCTGCCACTTCTCAGCCCACTTCTGCGTCCTATCAATGTCTCTCTGCAATCTTTGATAATCCTCTACACTATTTACAATACCACCAACCTTTGTGTCATCGGCAAATTTGCCAACCCACCCCTCTACCCCAACATCCAGATCGTTAATAAAAATCACGAAAAGTAGAGGTCCCAGAACAGATCCTTGTGGGACACCACTAGTCACAATCCTCCAATCTGAATGTACTCCCTCCACCACCACCCTCTGCCTTCTGCAGGCAAGCCAATTCTGAATCCACCTGGCCAAACTTCCCTGGATCCCATGCCTTCTGACTTTCTGAATAAGCCTACCGTGTGGAACCTTGTCAAATGCCTTACTAAAATCCATATAGATCACATCCACTGCACTACCCTCATCTATATGCCTGGTGACCTCCTCAAAGAACTCTATCAGGCTTGTTAGACATGATCTGCCCTTCACAAAGCCATGCTGACTGTCCCTGATCAGACCATGATTCTCTAAATGCCCATAGATCCTATCTCTAAGAATCTTTTCCAACAGCTTTCCCACCACAGACGTAAGGCTCACTGGTCTATAATTACCTGAACTATCTCTACTAACTTTTTTGAACAAGGGGACAACATTCACCTCCCTCCAATCCTCCGGTACCATTCCCGTGGACAACAAGAACATAAAGATCCTAGCCAGAGGCTCAGCAATCTCTTCCCTCGCCTCATGGAGCAGCCTGGGGAATATTCCGTCAGGCCCCGGGGACTTATCCGTCCTAATGTATTTTAACAACTCCAACACCTCCTCTGCCTTAATATCAACATGCTCCAGAACATCAACCTCACTCATATTGTCCTCACCATCATCAAGTTCCCTCTCATTGGCGACTACCGAAGAGAAGTATTCATTGAGGACCTCGCTCACTTCCACAGCCTCCAGGCACATCTTCCCACCTTTATCTCTAATCGGTCCTACCTTCACTCCTGTCATCCTTTTGATCTTCACATAATTGAAGAATGCCTTGGGGTTTTCCTTTACCCTACTCGTCAAGGCCTTCTCATGCCCCCTTCTTGCTCTTCTCAGCCCCTTCTTAAGCTCCTTTCTTGCTTCCCTATATTCCTCAATAGACCCATCTGATCCTTGCTTCCTAAACCTCATGTATGCTGCCTTCTTCCACCTGACTAGATTTTCCACCTCACTTGTCACCCATGGTTCCTTCACCCTACCATTCTTTATCTTCCTCACCAGGACAAATTTATCCCTAACGTCCTGCAAGAGATCTCTAAACATCCACCACATGTCCATAGTACATTTCCCTGCAAAAACATCAACCTAATTCACACCTGCAAGTTCTAGCCTTATAGCCTCATAATTTGCCCTTCCCCAATTAAAAATTTTCCTGTCCTCTCTGATTCTATCCTCTTCCATGATAATGCTAAAGGCCAGGGAGCGGTGGTCACTGTCCCCCAGATGCTCAGCCACTGAGGGATCTGTGACCTGACCCGGTTCATTACCTAGTACTAGATCTAGTATGGCATTCCCCCTAGTCGGCCTGTCCACATACTGTGACAGGAATCCATCCTGGACACACTTAACAAACTCTGCCCCATCTAAACCCTTGGAACTAATCAGGTGCCAATCAATATTAGGGAAGTTAAAGTCACCCATGATAACAACCCTGTTATTTTTGCACCTTTCCAAAATCTGCCTCCCAATCTGCTCCTCCGTATCTCTGCTGCTACCGGGGGGCCTATAGAATGCCCCCAAAAGAGTAACTGCTCCCATCCTGTTCCTGACTTCCACCCATACTGACTCAAAAGAGGATCCTACTGCATTACCCACCCTTTCTGTAGCTGTAATAGTATCCCTGACCAGTAATGCCACCCCTTTTGCCCCACTCTATCGCTTTTAAAACACTGAAATCCAGGAATAACCAAGCTCTCTGTTCATCATCTTTGTTCCTGATGCTTCTTGCATTGAGGTACACACACTTCAGCCCTTCTACCTTACTACCTTTACACCGTTTATTCTGCTTCTCTTTCCTCAAAGCCTCTCTGTATGTTAGATCTGGCTTTACTCCATGTACTTCTTGCACTGCTCTATTGCTCTGGGTCCCAGCCCCCTTGCAAATTAGTTTAAACCCTCCCAAACCATGCTAGCAAACCTACCTGCAAGGATATTGCTCCCCCTCGAGTTCAGGTGCAACCCATCCAATCTGTACAGGTCCCACCTTCCCCAGAAGAGATCCCAATGATCCAAAAATCTAAAACCCTGCTCCCTGCACCAACTCCTCAGCCACGCATTCAACTGCCATCTCCTCCAGTTCTTACCATCACTGTCACATAGCACTGGCAGCAATCCTGAGAACGCCACCCTTGAGGTCCTGTTCTTGAGCCTTCTGCCTAGTTCCCGAAACTCACACTTCAGGACCTTATCCCTCTTCCTGCCTATGTCGTTGGTCCCAACATGTATCACGACTTCTGGTTGCTTTCCCTCTCGTACCAGGATGTCGTGCACCCGGTCAGAGACATCCCGGACCCTGGCACCCGGGAGGCAACAAACCATGCAGGTGTCCTTCTCACGTCCACAAAACCTCCTGTCTGCTCCCCTGACTATAGAGTCTCCAATGATGACAGCTCTCCTCTTCTCCGTCCCACCCTTCTGCACCACAGGGTTAGACTCAGTGCCGGAGACCCTGCCACCGTGGCTCACACCTGGTCAGTCGTCCCCGCCAACAGTATCCAGGACGGTAAACTTATTATTCAGGGGAATGGCTACAGGGGTGCTCTGCACTACCTGTCTGCTCACCTTCGCTTTCCCCCCTCTGACTGTCACCCAACGACCTGCTTCCGACAGCCTAGGTGTGATTACCTCCCTGTAGCTCTCATCTATGACTGCCTCATTCTCCCTTATGAGTCGAAGGTCATCCAGCTGCTGCTCCAGATTCCTTGCATGGTCTTCCAGATCTCCCAGCCGTATGCACTTCTGGCAGATGTGACTCTGCGGGAGATGGGAGTGCCCCCAAGACTGCCACATCTCACATGAGAGGCACTCACCGTCTCAGGAGGCATTGTAAAGACTAACCGTGAGCAAGCTTGCAGGACTGGGAAAATAGGGACATGCAAAAAAATTTGCACATATTTAGGATTATGGCAAATGATCAGCAAAACTATTCTAACAATGTAGGTGAAGCAATAATTTCTACAAGGCATTTTATTAGTTGAAGGCTGAAATGATCTTAACAGTGGGATGCGAACATGCCTGCACTTTCATCAGAGAGAGCAGCAAAGTTGATTGTTGAAGGTAGGATTTTGTAAATGAGCTTGGGAGGCAGAAGAATGAGTTTCAAAAGCAGAAAAGTAAAGGCAGGAGCAAGGGAACAAGAAAAGTTCAGCAGTGTTTAATTGCGTATGCTCTAGGGCAAGTAGTCATGGAAATAAAAATCCTATTGGATTCATGATATTGTCTCCTTTAACATGGATTAACAATGGGCAGGACTAGCATATGAGTACTGGGGATAGATTGATGTAAAAGAATACGTGCTGCAATATTAGCTGAAGAGACAATTATTGCTGTAAAAAAGGATGATGTTAAAAAGTTAACAAATGAGAACAGAGAAACAAAAAATGGAGCAAACACATTGTTATGTGGTAGCCAAACAGCAGGGGTAGAGGATGTGTATGTTTGCAAAGTGTTTGAGATGCACATAAGCAACAAGTCTGATTCAGTAGGACATTTTAACTCCCCTAAGATTAAGTGGCATAGAAGCAGTGGCTGAGTAAAGGCTACAGAACATTTTTAGACAGTACTTAACAAGCACAGCAAGGTAAGCAGGAGGGGGTGGATTATAAAAAAAGACAAATCAATGCAAATCCTTAATTTTTAAAAAATAAACATGGGAAAGTACAATAACAAAAGAAACAGTAGATCTTTTTTACAGATCAAAATAGGAGCCAGTGTGAAGAAGTATGTGTGTTTTTCCCCCCACAGAAGAGGGGGATGATGCAGATTTGAAACTGAGGAAGGATATGAACTATTAGGCATTTTAAACAGAGGGAGAGTACATATTAAAGCAAGTAACGCTTTTAAAAGTTGCGAAATTGACGCACTGACAGGCCCTTATAGAATGTAACCCAGACTTTTAAAAAAAGCAAAGGAGAAAATGGCACAGTTTCTACCATCTATTAGTCCCCTTTGATATGCTGCTGAAGGACGAAAATATGGATAATATTATTTAAAAGTGGAGAAATGGATAAATATTTCTGTTTTAGCTGCATAAGCTAATTGCAGCAAAGGCATTATTATAACTGAGTGCAGAATAACGGAGTCATTACAGGTGTGTAATGAGCTCTTTGGGCCTGTGCGGGGGGCTAGACAGCACTGGGCACCAAGGTTTTTAGACCACCTGAATTGGTTAATTGTTGTTTAATAACAGTCTTTTATTCCTGGAGATTTCTGTCTAACCTTGTAAAGTTTATTTTAACTGGCTCAGGAATTCTGTGTTTCTGATATTATTTAATCCTGATTAGCACTTATCAAGGGGTTCCAGTTTAGAGAATGTTACGTCTCACGGTGTCGTTCAGCCAAACCACCAAAGTTCTGTTGGAAGTAATGAACTCTACAGCACATTACAGGCCCTTTTGCCTACAATGTTGTGCCGACCATGTAACCTACTCTAGAAACTGCTCAGAATTTCCCTACTGCATACCTCTCTATTTTTCTAGTATCTATCTAAGAGTCTCTTAAAAGACCCTATTGTATTCACCTCTACCACCTTCGCTGGCAGTGCATTTCACACACCCACCATTCTCTGTGTGAAAAACTTACCTCTGACATCCCCCACGTACCTCCTTCCAAGCACCTTAAACTATGAACCCTCGTGCTAGCCATTTCAGGCCTGGGAAAAAAGCCTCTGGCTATCCACACATTAATGCCTCTCATTATCATATGCACCTCTATCAGGTCACCTGTCATCCTCCATCGGTCCAAGGAGAAAAGGCCAAGTTCACTCAATCTATTCTCTTAAGGCATGCTCTCCAATCCAGGCAACATCCTTGTAAATCTCTTCTGTGTTCTCTTTATAGTACCCACATCCTTCCTGTAATGAGGCGACCAGAACTGAACACAGTACTTCAAGTGGGATCTAACTAAGGTCTTATATAGCTGTAACATTACCTCATGGCTCTTGAAATCAATCCCATGGTTGAATGCCAACACACCATACACCTTCTCAACAAAACTGTTAACCTGTGCAGCAGCTTTGAGTGTCCTATGGATATGGACCCCAAGATCTCACTGATCCTCCACACTGCCAACAGTCTTACTATTAGTACTATATTCTGTCTTCAAATTTGACCTACCAAAATAAACCACTTCACACTTATCTGGGTTGAACTCCATCTGTCACTTCTCAGCCCAGTTCTGCATCCTATTAATGTTGTGCTGTAACCTCTGACAACCCTCCAGATTATCCACAGCACCCTCAATTTTTGTGTCATCAGCAAACTTACTAACCCACCCTTCTACTTCTCCACCTGGGTTACTTATAAAAATCACAAAGAGGAGGGGTCCCAGAACAGATCCCTGCAGAACTCCACTGGTCATCATCCTCCATGCAGAACACAAACCATCCACAACCAACCTTTGCCTTCTGTTGTCAAGCCAATTCTGGATCCATAAAGCAAGGTCTCCTTGGATCCCATGTCTCATTACTTTCTGAATGAACCTTGCATGGGGAACCTTATCAAATGCCTTATTAAAATCCATATACACTACATCCACTGCTCTACCTTCATCAATGTGTTTTGTTACACCCTGAAAGAATTCAATCAGGTTTGTAAGGCATGACCTGACCTTGACAAAGCCATGCTAACTATCCCTAATCAGATTATGTCTCTCTAAATGATCATAAATCCTGCCTCTCAGGATCTTCTCCAACAACTTGCCCACCACTGAAGTAAGAAATCTTATGAATAAACCCTGGTCGCCATCTCTACATGGGAGTCTGTCCTTCCCCTGTACATGGGTTCCATTATAGCCAGTGCACATTGTGACAGGGTCTGTCATCTTAATGTTATGGGATTTGAGGATGGGGAGAGAATTTATTGGAAGTAATTTTGAGGAGCAGCAAACACAGAATTCAGAGAGGTGTCTTGTTAGAAGACATCTAAAGAGTGCTTGCAGATCCATAACAAAAATGCTGTGGTCTGAGATCTGGGAAGTATGAGTGCTGGGTAAAAAGCCACATATATACAACTCTGATATTCAATGGAAGTTGAACTATAATGAATAAGAGGGAACATGGGTGGAATACTGAATCACATAAGAGTTGGAGATGAGACTAACCATATTCAGAAACCACTACAGATCGGAGAGGAAGGGCCATTTAGACATGCTTGATATATATTGCATTAGCCACTTTGATATTCACTATTTACAAGTGATTATAATGAAATTCAATAGGATATTTGAAGATGGAGGCTTTGTCACTGAGCCCAAATCTAACCGCCCAAAATCACATATGAAAATTAACTGGGGAGTCAGAATGCTGAGGCTAGTGTCTACACCACGGACCATGTTGAAATTAGCCATTGGAACTTCTTGTGTGAGCAGTGTTGGGAGACCCACAACAACGGGAGACATGTAAGGCAGCAACAAGGTGGAAAGAGTCAGCATCAAATGGGGAGAAAAATGCAAAGTGAAAAATAAATCTGATCTTGATATGATAAATGATTCTTGCCAGGTTGAGAGCAAATTTCATTGTCAGGATGGAATACAACACCAGGCTCCCTTCCATACTCTGCTCTTTGTTGCTCTTCAGGATCACCAGAGAGAATTTGCAGAAGCAGGGAAATCATGTGGGTTCACAAAAGTAGCTGACTGCTATAAAATAGTAACACAAGAATTTATGGAAGAGGGAGAAGTCTGGTTTGAATAAATACAATTCTTCCCCCATTCTTTTGCAAATGTCTGATCATTTCTATCATCTGAATGATCTTCATTCCACTTTGCTTATCCATATGAGACTCGCGGGAGAGGTTTGTGACTCGACCATCTATGCCAATGTTCATTGATGTATAACCCATAAAGCACGAGTCATCAACCATAAAGAGGCAAATGTGACTAAAATGTTTCTCTAAGGATAACCAATTATGCTGAATGGGATTTAGGTGGAGTAAAGTTTTATGTACGATTTGGGAATTGGGTGAAAAAATAATATTATGATTTCCAGATTGCATAAAATTATGACTAAATTTTACTCATTATATTGGTACTTAGTTTGATAACTAAGACAGACATTGCAATTGTATAGAAGGTAAATATTGTAGAGGTATGATAATAGATAATTTTGGAATTGGGTCATATAATTGATACATTATCTATTATTTTAACTGAATCATATTATTGAATCATCTTATTATATAATTGCTTTGTATAAAGCTTGAGGGAGAAGGTATCAATTTTTGACTTTGAATTGTGGATGTTGTTTTCTATATTTCACACTACCCATTCACTTTTGAAGGTAGAGATAGATCTTCATGAACTTCTGAGGTTCCATAATTCAATTAGAAGTTTCAGTATATTTATCTGCTGCCTTTGAAGGAATGAAGATTTAGTGTCAAAATCAAGATTGTATTGCAACTGCATAACCTTTATATTGGACACATTGTACAATATTTTACTTGTGTGGTGTTAAACTGTATTTCTTAGAAACTAAAACATGGATACAAAATCTCATCTCTCAACCATTCCACCTTGTCTTTTTTTCTCAATCCAAACTTCATCTCAATTCCAATCAAAAGCAGAAAATACATTATATCTCAGTAGTCAGGCTGGATCAGCAGAAGGATAAAAGTATATTTCATATTAATGACCATTCACCAGGATGTTATTTCAGTTTTAAGCAAAATTTTAAGCATTAATCTCATGGTTTTGGATGATTTTTGTACCTCTTTGCCCCCTTTTCCTTCAGAAGTCAACATCATCTGGGGCAAGTGAACCTACCAGCTTCTCAGCTGACCAGTATTAGGGTGGAACAGTGGTGCAGCTAGGAGAGTCACTGCCTTCAATACCAGAGAGGTGAGCCTAGTCCTGCATTCTGAGTTTTCCAGTTTCCTCCCACACGGGAAAGATAGTTGTTTTTCTAAGTTAATCAGCCACTGCTGGTTGTCCATCGTCTGTACATGTGAGTTAGAATCTGAGAGAGTCGATGAGAATAATACATGTGATGAATATAGGATTGTTGTACGGTTGGTTGAGGCAAACCCAGTGGTTTTGTTTCTGTGCTGTATCTCAGATTAAAACTGAAATTTTTTGAAGCTTCTAGAAGACAAATAATTTGGATGATTCTAACTGTTCAATTCATACCAAGCCAGCTGACAGATAGGACTGTGCAAAAGTCTAAGGAACATAAATATAGCTAGGGTGCCTAAGACTTTTGCATGGTACTGTAATGCTGCTGCTGCTGCAAAAAAAAAAAAAATCATGACATATGTGAGTGATGATAAACATGATTCTGAAGTGGGTCTCTCTTCTGGACTGACAGTCGGTCGGAAGGGGGCAGGGAGAGGGGAATTATAGTTGTGAAAAGGGGAAGGGAGTGGAGAGAGAGCAGAAAGCACCAGAGAGACATTCTGTAATGATTATTAAATCCATTGTTTGGAATCAAATGACCTTGCCTGGTTTCCACTCCCCAACCCTGGCACTCCTTCTCTGCCAACTGTCCCATGCCTCTTCCGCGGTGCTCCAACCTTGCCATTCCTGACATCCTTTGCTCCCCCCAGATTTACAATCTCTCTTTTGGCTCCATGTTGATAAACGCAGTACTGTGCAAATTTTTATGCAGTATAGCTACATATTTTGCCAAAGACCTTTACACAGTAATATAGTAAGACAGAGACATGGACATGTATAGCATGTACGATAGACCAGTTATTACCATATTTTCATGGCTCCATAACATCAATCATAAGTTACATCTCCCACAGCTATTTGTTCAATACAGTTTTGATACCCACATTGCTGAAGTGTGAGCTGTTACCAGTGCAGTGGTGGAAAACAGAGCACTCAGGGAAAGCAATAGGTTATTACAACTACCCAGATCCAAAGACTGGGAATGAAAATAAACAAGTAATTCCTTTCTGTATCTTATATACATTAAACATGCGTAAGGTATAGGGAGAGATATATTGTGTTAAAATAGAAATGAGAAATACCATATTATTATACAATTTATTTAGCAATATAAAAGTCAGTTCAGTCCTACTTATATTTTTGTCAACTTTATGAACTTGATTCTTTTCCTCAATGGGCAATATGAAGAGTTATCTGTCTATCTGTCTATTTATTAATTTACTCAGCTAGCGATACAGCTTGGAGTATGTCTTTTGAGCCACATTGCCTCAGCAATCCCACAACTCTGATTAACCCTAACCTAATCACAGGACGATCTGTAAGGACCAATTAATTTACCCAGTCTTTGGACAGTGGGTGGAAACTGGAGCATCTCGGGAAACCCACACTTTCTACTGAGAAGGTATACAGAGACTCCTTACAGAATGGTGTCAGAATTGACCTCTGAACTCCAGATCACCTCGAGCTGTAATAACGTCATGCTAATTGCTCTAGTTATACCCTCTTCACAAAAATCAGAACAAATCCAACACAGATATTTGCCATTTAATCAGCCTGCTCCCAATCATCAGCAAAGTGGTGGAAACTGTTCTCAACAAAGCTATAAAGAGGCACTCATTCACCAGTAATTTACATACAGAAGCCTATTTTGATTCTGTCAGAACCACTTGCATCCAGACTTCATCTCTCCCTTGGACAATGCATGAATTCCAGAAATGGCTGGAAATACCCTTGACATCAAGGCAATAAGTGATCAAAGTTGGAGTCAAAGCACCCTGATAAAACTAAAGTCACCAGACATCAAATAGAAAAAAAAATGATGGCCATAGTAATATCTTTCATCAAGGATATTGGTTATGCTTGTTAGAGATCCTTTATTCCAGTGCCAGGTCATGACCATCTTCAACAAGAGAGAGGCTAAGCTATCCTTGGCATTCAATATAAACATTGCTGAGGTTCTAGAAACTGGGTATTCTGTAGTGAATGGCTCATTCATAACATCACAAGACCTTTGTATCTTCCACAAGGCACGAGGCAGGAGCATGATTGTATACCCTCTACTTGCCTCGATGAATGCAATGTCAGCTTACCAGAACTTCAACCAGGACCACAGCATCTTGCTTGAATGATACCATTCATTCCCTGCACCACCAACACATAGTGGTTATAGTGTACACCATCTACAACAAGTATTGCAGGTATTTGTCCAAGCTATTCCAACAGCACCTTTCAACCCAGGATTTCTGCCACCAAGAAGCACAGTGACGGTAGAAATATAGGGACATCACTGCCTGCAAGTTCTCTTCCAGTTCCACATTATCCAGTCCAGGAAGTATATCGCTACTTCTTTATTGCCACTGGGTCTAAACTGAACTTCCTCCCCAACGTGAAGACTGGAATACTTTTACCAGAAGAACTGCAATTGGTCAAGAAGGTGGCTTACCAGGTGATCTCGAGGTCAATGTAGAAACAGCTTAGTTTATTGTCATACACACCAAGTGATGTTCTTTGTTCACATGAAGCTCACATTCTAACTCTAAATACCATGAAAGATGCAAACAACAAAATTGTGCAAAGATAGTAATGCAATTTGAAGTAGTGTAAAAAGAAAAACTTTGGTGACAATAATGTAAAAACCTACAGAACTGGAATCAGAAGTTCAAGAATATGGTAGTGCCACCAGGAAGGGTGGCAGGGTGGAGATACATTTCTACCAAAGGAGGTGTAAGGCGCTCCTTCCCTCTGCTAGCCTGCAGGTCACACTTGGGCGAGGCATAGCACCTGCTTAGCCTACCTGATCAGGCTCAGATAAAGCCATGGGACCAGGTGGTGGGTGGTCTTATGAGCAGCTGGTGCACATCACAAGACCTGGTTATGTGGCCACTCATGTCAGGTAGACAATTTGTGAAGAGTGTTGCTAATGGCCGGGGTCACCTGTCCTGTAAAGACACTGCCTAGAAAAAGGCAATGGCAAACCACTTCTGTAGAACAATATGCCAGGAGCAATTATGGTCAAAGACCTCAGTCGCCCATGTCATACAATACAGCACATAATTAGGATGATTACTGGGAAGGGGATGTGAAAGAGCTGATTGGTTCAGGAGTCTAACAGCAGTGGGGAAGAAGCTGTTCTTGAGAAACAGCATCTGGGTTTTTAAGTTCCTTTACCTTCTTCCAGGAGGAAGAGGAGAGAAAAGAAATTGACCAGGCTGGCAGGAATCCTCCATGATTCTATCATCTTTCTTAATAATTACTGGTTTTGTCAACAATGCTAAAATTCCAAAAATGAGTTTAAAAAGATTATCAGTTCTTTACAAAAATATTAAAGCAAATCCCTTTTAATTTTCTAGAACTTTTAAAACACTACCTCATGGCAGTTTTATAAGTCCATTTTACTTTTTTTGAATACTTTGAATTGATTTTCCATAAACTGGTTATCTCTGTTTACAACAGATAGTCCTTATCTCATTAATTTGAATTACTTGCAGCTAAATGTGAACTCTAGGCAGCTGTTTGACATCTTTTTTTCCCTTTTTCAAACTGTACATTGAACTCAAAAAAGCATTTTCTCTGTTGATGAAGAATTTTAACGATGGTCCTTTTAGTAATGTGGTCAGATATGCAGCTTGCAAGATGCATTAGAGACAATTAAAAAAGTAGGTTGACTCAATGGTAATAATTCAGGAATACACTATAGTTCGGAGTTGAAGGGACAGATGCAGATGGGGCTCCAATTTAAAAGTCAACTCACAATGTTTCCTTCAACAATATAGGTCTCCCATAATATTACACTGAAGAATTAACTTGGATTACATGCTGATAGCTCAGGAGTTGACTTTGGACCAATGACATTCAGACTTTAGGAAAAGTAGTGCCAACATACTAAGACTGATAATGTGCTTTCCATGAGAACAGCAGGAATTAAACACATCTTTACCTCCTCCCCACTCTCAACTTTCTGCAGGGATCACTTTCTCTATGACTCCTTTGTCCATTTATCTCTCCCCACTAATCTCTCTCTTGACGCATGTCATTGAAAGTGACAGATATGCTACGCCTGCCTATTTACCTCTATTTAAGGCACCAAACAGTCTTTCCAGGTGAGGCAACATTTTGCGTGAAATTCTGTTATGGTCATTTATTATATCTGGTGCTCCTGATGCGGCCTCTTCTATATTGGTGAGACCTGACATAAATTGTGGGACCGCTGTCCTCTCCTACCCATGGTCCACTCACCTCTCCTATCAGATTCCTGCTTCTCCAGCCCTTTGCATTTCCCACCCACTTGACTTCCCTCTAACTTTCTAGTTAGTCCTCCTTCCTGTCTCCCCACCTTTTTAGTCCAGTATCTTTCTCCTTCCTTTCCAGTCCTGAACAGGGGTCTTGGCCGAAACATTGACTGCTTATTCATTTCTGTAGCTGCTGAGTTCCTCCAGCGTTTTGTGTGTGTGACACGCATCAATTTGTTTAACTGATAGAGAACAACAAATGAAACTGAACTGTGTTTGTATCTTCCACTAAGTGTAGTTGCCAGTGCTTGATTTTTCTTTTGCTATACACATAGACTTGAAGAAGGCAATATGCACAGCAGAAAGGCATTTGGCTTTCATGTATCCAATGGCGCTCTTTGAAAATCACTCCACAAGGGGTTAACATTGAATTCAATCATTTTGTGCTGAAATGCATAATATAATTATACAATATGTCACCTAACTTCATTTTCAATCAGAAAAACAGAATGTCTCCAAGGTATAAAAACATAGAATTTGGTGGTAATGATGTATTATTTCTTTAGCAAGCTTCAGACTGAGATAAGCTAATCATATACAGTACTGCAATATTAATGGTGTGTTTTCAGCATTCATGCATAATTTAAACCATAGTTCCAAAATCATATATAAAATTTGATCAGGCATCCTGCTATGTTTTCCAGCAAATTATCCATTAGTTTCAAGTTTTTCTGGCAAGTACTTTTCTCCTACATGTTAGAATATTGGACAATTTGATTCATTCTCTGGGCAACAAAAATGTGAATTAATAGGGGTAAACAATAGAGTGGAACATGGCCTTGTGGTTCAACTTCATTTAACAAAGTCACAAAGCAATGGTTTGGAAATTCTATGAGTACTGTAATGTTTCTATGCAGTGCATGGTTGAAAAGTCAATGCTGGTAGTACACTTCTGGATTTTTGACCATTCTCTTCCATGCGTTTAGTGGCTATTTGCACTAAAGCTGCTAGGTTTGAAAAGTAATGACAAATTCTTATCACACTCACTGGCCTTCTACCATGCAGAGCCTAATAAATGGTGCAGCTCTCAAATTTTGTATCCAATCTTATCCAAAGACTTCCTTTTGTATCAGGCAGGGCTCATCCCAGTTGTGATCTGCTGCTGGGAAATCCAACATGGCTCAAAGTGTCATGTGTTGTAAAAAGAAATTGTTCTACACACTCTGGAATAAATTCACTGGTATCCTTCTTAGAGTAGCTCAGCAGAATGCAGATTCATTGTAGCATTCTTGGCCTGAGAGGAAAACATTCGGACTAAAATACACTAGAAGACAAAAACAAAATCCAAAGCTTATCAGCTACCTGTTTACCAGCCTGCTTACCAGCTTGCTAAGCGTGGCCATATTGTTTATGTTTACTGGACTAATTAGAGTGCATGATATCATTGGCAGTGCATAATGAACCCATTTTTGAACTGATTTAATTAGCACTCTTGTTCTTGCAAACGTATCCTGAGTGCTTAATAAGGTACTTGAATACACTGGAAGCAAAACAATCACATTATGACTGTTACAGTTAATCATAGTTTAAGTAATTCTATAGGGTTATTGGAAGATAATGTACTCCCTTAGATGTACAGAGTAACAATAGTGTAAAATTTACAAAAATGCAGAGTGACATATTAGAAGAAATGGGGATCGGTGCCATGATTTGGGAATACTGTAGTCTACTTAACATGTCAGTAATATTTGAGTAATATTGTAAATATGTATATTGTTTGATTAAGCATTCTTTGTTTATTTACATAATTCAATATGGGTTATTTGTAAGAAGTACATGTGGTAGTTTTTATGCCACCACATCATATTTGAGCTCCTCACTTAAGACAGGAAATTTACTACTACTACGTTGACTCAGGCCTAGGGGGCCAGCGTCAGGCAAAAGTCAGTTTGGAAGTCAGGTCAGGGCCTCGCCTTGCTACTGGTACCATGTAGCCCAGTACTACCTGTCTCGGGTCGGGTTGTCGGCGACTGAACCGGCACACCCCCTGGTGCACTTCAGTTAACCAGGGAGGAGGGTGTGTAGGCACCCAGCAGGACTGAAAACAAAACCTGTCAAAGGGCGGATGAACTCTTTGTGAGTCAACGGCCACCTACTGTTTGTATGAGGAGTGGTGTGCTACAGTCTTCGTTTCGCGCCTTGTAAGGCATAAGGCAAGGCACAGGAAATTTATTAGACCATTATCCAGAGCTCCCGTGTTTTTCTAACTATTAGTTTCTAGGGTTAGAAAACATAACAGATTTAAAATGAATCAAAGACACCTACCTAACTTGTTGAAGTGCAGAACATTTTTTTCTCTTTGGGAAGTGGTAAGAGATGTTTCAGTTTAAAAAAAAGCATGCAGCTCGTGTTTCTTCAGAAGGAGAGAGAGATGGTTGTTAAAAAAAAAGGAAGAAAACAGGCAAAATTTATCAGCAATGGGTATGGCCACTGGTTCAAAAGCAGAGAATATCGGGTGATAATAATAATAAATTTAAAAAAGCAGTAGTGGCTGGCTACATTGGGAAAATAAATATTTTCAACTGCACATCAGATAACTGGATGATGTATATTGAATAAATTCAGTATTTTAAAACAAATGGAATAGACAATAAGAAATGACTGCCAGTGTTGCTGAGTGCAATAGGTGATGAAGCATACAGTTTTCTTAGAAGTTTGACTGCTCCAACTAAAGCAGCTGAAATGAGCTTTGCTGATATTGTGAATGTAATGCAGAAACATTTAGAACCAAAACCATTGTTGATTGCAGAATGCTTCAAGTTTCATAAGCAGAATCAAAAGGAAGGAGTGTCCATTGCTGCTATGTGACGAAGAAATTGAGCATTGTCAATTCATTGATGGACTTCGTTATACACTGAAAGATCATTTAGTTTGTGGAACTTTACAAGAAAGCATTCATAAATGGCTCTGAACTGAAGCACAACTCATTTAAAAGGCAGTTGAAATCACCGTAATCAATGGAGACAGCAGCTGGAGATGCAATTGAGTTGCAGTCAGAAATGAAAGTGAGCATGAACAGAATTGCATGAACATCTAAACAGACTGCCTGGCTGAACAAATTGTATTACCATTGTGTCAAGGGCTCACGTGCACCACACCAATGCATGTTTAAAGGTGAAATTTTCAGAAAATGCATCAAAGTAGGATACATACTAAGAACATGTCAGGCAGAAAAAATAAATAGACGGCACAGGAAAGAGATAAAGGTTAAGAAGTCAAGTTGCAGTTTCAACAAGGGCACTAATCTGCATGCTGTTGATGAAAAATTTGATAATGACGAGTGACACAGGACTGGGTAGCCTTGAGCTAGATTACATGGAGGCTGAAGAAATTCTTTTCAAGTTTTAGTGAACCCGTGGTTAACACCAGTGGTCCCAGTAGCCACAATAGATGGGTCTGTCAGGATCTGTGGTGATTTTAATATCACCATCAACCCAGTACTGAAATTAGATCAATACCCTCTGCCCAGGAGAGAGGATCTCTTTGCAAATCTTTCTGGAGGCAGTTTCTTGGTGAATCTCAGATCAGTGCCTTTTATAATTGCTTTTACTGTCAAAACATGGCGGAACTCCTACAGCCCCCCATCCCCGATGGTTCTGTGATTTCAGTGTCTGAGGCCAATGTGAGAGCATCCTTCAGGAGGGCGAATCCATGGAAAGCATCTGGCCCAGACAGGGTACCTGGCTGAAGACTAAAAACCTATACTCATCAACTGGCTGGAGTGTTCACCAACATTTTTAACCTCTCGCTTTGGCAGTCTGATATACCCACCTGCTTCAAGCTGGCTTCAGTTATACTTGTGGCTAAGAATAATGTGGTAAGCTGCTTCAATGACTGCTGGCCAGTAGATCTTACATCCACTGTGATGAAGTGCTTTGAGAGGCTGCTGATGAAACACATCAACTCCTGCCTGAGAAACAATTTGGATCTCCTCCAATTTACCTACAGGCACAACAGGTCAATAGCAGATGCCATTTCATTTGCTGTTCAGTCCCCTCTGGAACACCTGGACAATGAAGATGCACACATCAGAATGCTTTACATCGACTACAGCTCGGCATTCTATACTATCACCTCCTCAAAACTAATTAATAAGTTCAGGACCTTGGCCTCAATACCTCCTTGTTCAACCGGATCCTTGATTTCCTTACTTGCAACCTCAGTCAATTGGGATTGGCAAAAACACCTCCTCCACAATCTCCATTAGCACAGATACATCACAAGTCTGTGTGGTTATCCCATGCTCTACCAGCTTAATACTTATGACTATCAGGCTAAGCACAACTCCAATGCCATGTTCTGTTTTGTTGAATCAAAAGTAGTGATGAATCAGCATATAGGAAGGAGATTGAAAATCTGACTGAGCGGTGCCATAACAACTTCTCACTCAATGTCAGCAAGACCAGTGAGCTGTTAATTAGCTTCAGGAAGAGGTAACTGAAGGTCCATGAGCCTGTCCTCATCAGGATATTAGAAGTAGAGAGGGTCAATAACTTAAAATTTCTCATTTCAGAGTATATGTCCTGGGTGCAGCATGTACGCAAGTGCCTAAGAAGAAATCTCAGGGTTGTATATGCTGACATATATGTACTTTGTTAATAAATTTGCTTTGAACTTTGAATCTCCTCTGCTCCCTCTCCAGTGCAATCATGTCCTTTCAACAATGTTCAAGCTGCTCTTGGGTTTTGAAAACTTAACTGTTTCCCATGTTATCAAACTATATGGTTTTTACTGATTAGATTTCAGCATTTTCAGATACAGTGCATTTAAGATAGCAGAACATCTTCAAAATTCAAAGTTCAAAGGTCAGAGTAAATTTATTTTCGAAGTATATATCCCGTATGTGAGCAGACACAACCCTGAGATCCATGTTCTTGTGGGCGTACACAGTAAGTTTAAGAAACACAATAGAATTAGTAAAAGACTGCACTCAACGGGATGGATGAACAACCAATGTGGAAAAGAGAACAAACTATGCCAATACAAAAGAGAATAATAAAGGAAAAATAATAAACGTAAATAAGTAAATACTGAGAATTTGAGATGCAGAGCCCTTGAATGTGCATCCATAGGTTGTGGGAACATTTCAGTGGTCGGGTGAGTGTAATTAGTGAAGTTATCCACTCAAGTTCAAGCACCTGATGGTTGAGGGGTAATATTTGTTCCTGAACCTGGTGGTGAGGTTTCTATGTCTCCTGTATCTTCTTTTTGATGGCAGCAGTGAGAAGAGAGCATGAACTGGTTGCTGGAGGTCTTTGATGATGGGTGCTGCTTTCCTGCGACAGTGCTCTGTATAGATTAGATTAGATTGGATTATGAGGACACTCAGTCCTCGTTTATTGTCATTTAGAAATGCATGCATTAAGAAATGATACAATGTTCCTCCAGAGTGATATCACACAAAAACAGGACAAACCAAGGACTTACACTGACAAGACCACGTAATTATAACCTATAATTACAGCAGTGCAAAACAATACCATAATTTGATAAAGAACAGACCATGGGCATGGTAAAAAAAAAAGTCTCAAGTCCCGATCGACTCCTATAGTCCCTGATAGCAGACGGCAAAAAGGGAGAAACTCCCCTGCCATAAGCCTCCAGGCACCGACAACTGCTAACTGTGGATGCATTGGAAGCTCCTGACCACAGCCGACTGAGTCTATCCGAAAGCTTTGAGCCTCCGACCAGCCCCTCCGATATAGCCTCCCGAGCGCTATCCTCTGCCGAGCGCCTTCGACCTCGTCCTGGCCACAAAACAAGCAAAGCCGAGGACTCAGAGGCCTACTCCTCTGGAGGTTCCGGACCACACATTAACAGCGGCAGTGAAGCGGGCATTTCAGAAGTTTCTCAAGATGTTCCTCCGCACTCTCACGTCTGTCTCCATCAAATCAGAATTGTGCACGGTACCCTACTTAACAAATACAGATATCATTCCAGAGCGGCTGCGCGCGCTGCCATCTTCTCCTCCTCCCGTGCTCAATGGTGGGGAGGGCTTTACCTGTGATGGATTGGGCTGCCTCCATTTCCTTTTGTAGGATTTTCTGCTCAAGGGCATTGATGTTTCCATACCAGGCTATGATGCAACTAGTCAATATACTCTCCGCCACACATCTGTCAAAGTTTGTCATGCAGAATCTTTGTAAACTTCTATGGAATTAGAGGTGCTGCAGTGCTTTCTTTGTAATGACACTTTTGTGCTGGACCCAGGACAAATCCTCTGAGATGATAATACACAGGAATTTAAAGTTGCTGACCCTCTCCACTCTCCACCTCTCCACAGGGAACTCACATAGAGGTTATAAAATGCATATGAACACCAAGCCTCATAAAGAGATAAATGAGCAAAATTTTAAAGAAAAGTGGAATGTTTCAATCTTTTAAGGAAGGACAAGTTAGGCAAAGAAGTAGAGGCAGAAAGGAATTTTCAGAAATTGGGACTTTGACTGCAGAAGATGTGTCTGGCAGTGGTGGAGCAATTAAATGTTTAGATAATCACCTAGCTTGATTAGAGGAATGAAAATACCTCACAAGGTTGCAAGATTGCAGAAAATTACAGAGTAGATAAGATAAGGATACAGAAAGATAAGACCGTGGAGGAATTTGAAAATGAGAGTGACAATTAAAAATATGAGACATTTATTAACTAAGAACCAACGTAATTCTACAATCTCAAGAGTTGCTGGTGAATGCAGCAGGCCAGGCAGCATCTATAGGAAGAGGTACAGCTGACGTTTCGGGCCGAGACCCTTCGTCAGGACTAACTGAAGGAAGAGCTAGTAAGAGATTTGAAAGTGGGAGGGGGAGGGGGAGGACCGAAATGATAGGAGAAGACAGGAGGGGGAGGGATGGAGCCAAGAGCTGGACAGTTGGTTGGTTAAAGGGATATGAGAGGATCATGGGACAGGAGGCCTAGGGAGAAAGAAAGGGGATGGGGGGAAGCCCAGAGGATGGGAAATAACAGATGGGATACGAAGGGGAGGTGGGGCATTAACGGAAGTTAAAGAAGTCAATGTTCATGCCATTAGGTTGGAGGGTACCCAGATGGAATATAAGGTGTTATTCCTCCAACCTGAGTGTGGCTTGACGTTTACAGTAGAGGAAGCTATGCATAGACATATCAGAATGGGAATGGGACGTGGAATTAAAAAGTGTGGCCACTGGGAGATCCTGCTTTCTCTGGCAGACAGCGCATAGGTGTCTAGCGAAGCGGTCTCCCAGTCTGCGTCGGGTCTCCCCAATATACAGAAGGCTGCATCAGGAGCACTGGACACAGTATATCACCCCAGCCGACTCACAGGTGAAGTGTCGCCTCACCTGGAAGGACTGTCTGGGGCCCTGAATGGTATACCATTTTTGATTGGGAGACCGTTTTGCTGAACACCTACACTCTGGGCGCCAGAGAAAGCAGGATCTCCCAGTGGCCACACATTTTAATTCCACGTGCCATTTCCATTATGATATGTCTATCCATGGCCTCCTCTACTGTAAAGATGAAGTCACACTCAGGTTGGAGGAACAACACCTTATATTCCGTCTGGGTAGCCTCCAATCTGATGGCATGAACATTGACTTCTCTAACTTCCATTAATGCCCCACCTCCCCCTCGTACCCCATCCGTTTTTTCCCATCCTCTGGGCTTCCTTCCTCCCCCTTTCTTTCTCCCTAGGCCTCCTGTCCCATGATCCTCTCATATCCCTTTAACCAATCAACTGTCCAGCTCTTGGCTCCATTTCTCCCCCTCCTGTCTTCTCCTATCATTTTGGATCTCCCCCTCCCCCTCCCACTTTCAAATCTCTTACTAGCTCTTCTTTCAGTTAGTCCTGACGAAGGGTCTCGGCCCAAAACATCGACTGTACCTCTTCCTATAGATGCTGCCTGGCCTGCTGTTTTCACCAGCAACTTTTGTGTGTGTTGCTTGAAATTCCAGCATCTGCAGATTTCCTCATGTTCTACAATCTCAGTTAGGATGGGACATCAGCATTTTGGAATGATCAAATTCTTAGAGAAGGGAAGGAGGTATACAGGCCAGCACAAGTTTAGAATAAGCAGCTCTACAGGTTACAAATAATGGTCTGAGATGGTAATGAGAGATCACTAGAAGGTTGGGTGCTGACAGTTAGTGTCACACCTGGAGATGTGGAAGAATGAGGTGAGTTTAGGTTGCAATGGCCAAGAGATTGGGGTTGGAATATTGGGAGTCAGTTCATTATGATATGAGGCATTAGGATTAAATTTTACATCCAGGCAAAGGTGTAGCCAGAATTCACAACACGCTGGAGGAACTCAGCAGGTCGGGCAGCATCCGTGGAAACAATCAGTCAACGTTACGGGCAGGAACCCTTCATCAGGACTGAAGAGGGAAGCTGGGGGGAGAGTGGGAAGGAGAAGGCTAGTAGGTATCAGGTGAAAAACCAGTAAGGGAAAAGGTAAAGGGGTGGGGGAGGAGAAGCAGAGAGGTGATAGGCAGGAAAGATGAAGAAGGAATAGGGGAAAACACAATGGGTTGTAGAAGGAGGCGGAACCATGAAGGAGGTGATAGGCAGCTGGGGGAGGGGGCAGAGTGAAATGGGGATGGGGAAGGAAGGGGGAGGGAATTACTGGAAGTTGAAGAATTCAATGTTCATACCAAGGGGCTGGAGACTAGAGACTACCTAGACGGTATATGAGGTGTTGCTCCTCCAACCTGAGTTTAGCCTCATAATGGCAGTAGAGGTGGCCATGTATGGACATATCTGAATGGGAATGTGAAGCAGAGTTGAAGTGGGCGGCAACCAGGAGATCCTGTCTGTTGTGGTGGACGGAGCGGAGGTGCTCGACAAAGTGGTTCCCCAATCTGTGTCGGGTTTCACCGATGTAGAGGAGGCCGCACCAGGAGCAAATGTCTTCACCCGCATCTCCTCCATTTCCCACACTTTGGCCCTCACCCCATCCTCCCGCCACCACAACAGGGACAGAATTCCCCTTGTCCTCTCTTACCATCCAAACACCCTCCAGATCCAGCACATTATCCTCCGCAACTTCCGCCACCATCAACAGGACCTCACCACTAAGCACATCTTTCCCTCTCCACCCTTCTCCACTTTCCGCAGGAATCGGTCCCTCTGCGACTCCCTGATCCACATGTCCCTCCCCACGGATCTTCCACCCGGCACTTATCCCTGTAAGCGTAAGTGCTACACCTGTCCCTACACCTCCTCTCTTGCCACCATTCGGGGCCCCAAACAGTCCTTCCAGGTGAGGCAACACTTCACTTGTGAGTCTGTTGGGGTCATCTATGGCATCCGGTGCTCTCGGTGCGACCTCCTCTACATCGGTGAAACCCGAAGCAGATTGGGGGCCGTTTCGTCGAGCACCTCCGCTCCGTCCACCACAACAGACAGGATCTCCCGGTAGCCACTCACTTCAACTCTGCTTCACATTCCCATTCGGATATGTCCATACATGGCTTCCTCTGCTGCCATGATGAGGCTAAACTCAGGTTGGAGGAGCAACACCTCATATACCATCTAGGAAGTCTCTAGTCTCCAGCCCCTTGGTATGAACATAGAATTCTCCAACTTCGGGTAATTCCCTCCCCCTCCCTTCCCCTATCCCTATTTCACTCTGCCCCTCCCCCAGCTGCCTATCACCTCCCTCATGGTTCCGCCTTGTCCTACTACCCATTGTGTTTTCCCCTATTCCTTCTTCACCTTTCCTGCCTATCACCTCCATGCTTCCCCTTCCCCACCCCTTTATCTTTCCCCTTACTGGTTTTTTACCTGGAACCTACCAGCCTTCTCCTTCCCACCCTCCCCCCACGTTCTTTATAGGGCCTCTGCCCCTTTCCTCTTCAGTCCTGATGAAGGGTTCTGGCCCAAAACTTTCACTGATCATTTCCACGGATGCTGCCCGACTTGCTGAGTTCCTCCAGCGTGTTGTGAGTGTAGCCAGAATTGTTATGAAGTGGGTGATAGTATAACAGAAAACCAGCAGAGAGGTCATAGGGTTGAACAAAATATTAAAATGTTCTTAAAACAGGACCTACCAGAGAAAAAAACTAAGTACAAAAACAACAGGAATTCTGCAGATGCTGGAAATTCAAGCAACATACATCAAAGTTGCTGGTGAACGCAGCAGGCCAAGCAGCATCTATAGGAAGAGGCGCAGTCGACGTTTCAGGCCGAGACCCTTCGTCAGGACTAACTGAAGGAAGAGTGAGTAAGGGATTTGAAAGCTGGAGGGGGAGGGGGAGATGCAAAATGATAGGAGAAGACAGGAGGGGGAGGGATAGAGCCGAGAGCTGGACAGGTGATAGGCAAAAGGGGATACGAGAGGATCATGGGACAGGAGGCCTAGGGAGAAAGACGGGGGGGGAGGTGACCCAGAGGATGGGCAAGGGGTATAGTCAGAGGGACAGAGGGAGAAAAAGGAGAGTGAGAGAAAGAATGTGTGCATAAAAATGAGTAACAGCTGGGGTACGAGGGGGAGGTGGGGCCTAGCGGAAGTTAGAGAAGTCAATGTTCATGCCATCAGGTTGGAGGCTACCCAGACGGAATATAAGGTGTTGTTCCTCCAACCTGAGTGTGGCTTCATCTTTACAGTAGAGGAGGCCGTGGATAGACATGTCAGAATGGGAATGGGATGTGGAATTAAAATGTGTGGCCACTGGGAGATCCTGCTTTCTCTGGCGGACAGAGCGTAGATGTTCAGCAAAGCGGTCTCCCAGTCTGCGTCGGGTCTCACCAATATATAAAAGGCCACATCGGGAGCACCGGACGCAGTATATCACCCCAGTCGACTCACAGGTGAAGTGATGCCTCACCTGGAAGGACTGTTTGGGGCCCTGAATGGTGGTAAGGGAGGAAGTGTAAGGGCATGTGTAGCACTTGTTCCGCTTACACGGATAAGTGCCAGGAGGGAGATCAGTGGGGAGGGATGGGGGGGACGAATGGACAAGGGAGTTGTGTAGGGAGCGATCCCTGCGGAATGCAGAGAGAGTGGGGGGAGGGAAAGATGTGCTTAGTGGTGGGATCCCGTTGGAGGTGGCGGAAGTTACGGAGAATAATATGTTGGACCCGGAGGCTGGTGGGGTGGTAGGTGAGGACCAGGGGAACCCTATTCCTAGTGGGGTGGTGGGAGGATGGAGTGAGAGCAGATGTACGTGAAATGGAGGAGATGCGTTTAAGAGCAGAGTTGATAGTGGAGGAAGGGAAGCCCCTTTCTTTAAAAAATGAAGACATCTCCCTCGTCCTAGAATGAAAAGCCTCATCCTGAGAGCAGATGCGGCGGAGACGGAGGAATTGCGAGAAGGGGATGGCGTTTTTGCAAGAGACAGGGTGAGAAGAGGAATAGTCCAGATAGCTGTGAGAGTCAGTAGGCTTATAGTAGATATCAGTGGATAAGCTGTCTCCAGAGACAGAGACAGAAAGATCTAGAAAGGGGAGGGGGGTGTCGGAAATAGACCAGGTAAACTTGAGGGCAGGGTGAAAGTTGGAGGCAAAGTTAATAAAGTCAACGAGTTCTGCATGCGTGCAGGAAGCAGCGCCAATGCAGTCGTCGATATAGCGAAGGAAAAGTGGGGGACAGATACCAGAATAGGCACGGAACATAGATTGTTCCACAAACCCAACAAAAAGGCAGGCATAGCTAGGACCATACGGGTGCCCATAGCTACACCTTTAGTTTGGAGGAAATGGGAGGAGCAAAAGGAGAAATTATTAAGAGTAAGGACTAATTCCGCTAGACGGAGCAGAGTGGTGGTAGAGGGGAACTGATTAGGTCTGGAATCCAAAAAGAAGCATAGAGCTTTGAGACCTTCCTGATGGGGGATGGAAGTGTATAAGGACTGGACATCCAACTTACACCCTGCCCTCAAGTTTACCTGGTCTATTTCCGACACCTCCCTCCCCTTTCTAGATCTTTCTGTCTCTGTCTCTGGAGACAGCTTATCCACTGATATCTACTATAAGCCTACTGACTCTCACAGCTATCTGGACTATTCCTCTTCTCACCCTGTCTCTTGCAAAAACGCCATCCCCTTCTCGCAATTCCTCCGTCTCCGCCGCATCTGCTCTCATTATGAGGCTTTTCATTCTAGGACGAGGGAGATGTCTTCATTTTTTAAAGAAAGGGGCTTCCCTTCCTCCACTATCAACTCTGCTCTTAAACGCATCTCCTCCATTTCACGTACATCTGCTCTCACTCCATCCTCCCACCACCCCACTAGGAATAGGGTTCCCCTGGTCCTCACCTACCACCCCACCAGCCTCCGGGTCCAACATATTATTCTCCGTAACTTCCGCCACCTCCAACGGGATCCCACCACTAAGCACATCTTTCCCTCCCCCCACTCTCTCTGCATTCCGCAGGGATCGCTCCCTACACAACTCCCTTGTCCATTCGTCCCCCCCATCCCTCCCCACTGATCTCCCTCCTGGCACTTATCCGTGTAAGCGGAACAAGTGCTACACATGCCCTTACACTTCCTCCCTTACCACCATTCAGGGCCCCAAACAGTCCTTCCAGGTGAGGCATCACTTCACCTGTGAGTCGACTGGGGTGATATACTGCGTCCGGTGCTCCCGATGTGGCCTTTTATATATTGGTGAGACCCGACGCAGACTGGGAGACCGCTTTGCTGAACATCTACGCTCTGTCCGCCAGAGAAAGCAGGATCTCCCAGTGGCCACACATTTTAATTCCACATCCCATTCCCATTCTGACATGTCTATCCACGGCCTCCTCTACTGTAAAGATGAAGCCACACTCAGGTTGGAGGAACAACACCTTATATTCCGTCTGGGTAGCCTCCAACCTGATGGCATGAACATTGACTTCTCTAACTTCCGCTAGGCCCCACCTCCCCCTCGTACCCCAGCTGTTACTCATTTTTATGCACACATTCTTTCTCTCACTCTCCTTTTTCTCCCTCTGTCCCTCTGACTATACCCCTTGCCCATCCTCTGGGTCACCTCCCCCCCCCGTCTTTCTCCCTAGGCCTCCTGTCCCATGATCCTCTCGTATCCCCTTTTGCCTATCACCTGTCCAGCTCTCGGCTCTATCCCTCCCCCTCCTGTCTTCTCCTATCATTTTGCATCTCCCCCTCCCCCTCCAGCTTTCAAATCCCTTACTCACTCTTCCTTCAGTTAGTCCTGACGAAGGGTCTCGGCCTGAAACATCGACTGCACCTCTTCCTATAGATGCTGCTTGGCCTGCTGCGTTCACCAGCAACTTTGATGTAAAAAACTAAGTACGTTTGGTGCCAAATAATTAATCAAGAAGCAGGTCTCAGCTGTCCCCTCGGCCTACTGCTGTTTGAGGAATCTGCTCAGGCCTCTGGTGGACAAATATATTTATTTCAAATGGAAGCATAATGTACATTGCACCAATTTTGAGAGCTAATGGTGTAGAAGATGAATTGCTACAATTTCATTATATTTTTGTTGCAGAAATTCAAAGACAAGTGAAAACTGAAGGTCATAAGGCCAGTGATTTTGTTATAGTTATTAGTCTATAGATTTGTTGAGTATGCCCACATGAAAATAAATCTCAGGGTTGTATATGGTGATCTATCTGTACTTTGACAATAAAACTTACTTAGAACTTTGGCTCTTTTTACTTGAGGATGTTCAGCCAGTTGGAAAGGTCAACCTTGCTTTATTATCTTTAATCTGATTTTATGAAGAGCCATCTTCATCACTTGCTGCTTCTTGCTTTAAATAGCATTTAGAGAGCAGAAATTAAATTAGGAAGCACAATAGTCCAGCAGTTAGCGTAACTCTTTACAGTGCCGGCAACCCAGATTCAATTCCAGCCGCTGTCTGTAAGGAGCTCATACATTCTCCCCATGACTGTGTGTGTTTCCTCCAGGTGCTCTGGTTTTCTCTCACATCTCAAAGTTGTTTGGGTTGCTCGCTTAATTGGCCATATGTGTGGAATTGAGTGGCAGAGGTTCACTGAGGTTGAAAGGGCCTATTACCCATGTTGCATCTCTAAATAAAAATATATAAAAAATATAAATTTCTTGTACAGTACTGCTGCCGCAAAATAAAAGAATTTCATGACGTATATGAGTGATGATAAATGTGACTCTGATATGGGTCTCTGTTGTGGATTGAGAGTGGGAAGGGGGCAGGGAGAGGGAAATCATGGCTGGGAAGAGGGGAGGGGAGAGGGGAGGGATTGGGAAGCACCAAAGAGACATTCTGCAATGATCAATAAACCAGTTGTTTGGAATCAAATGACCATGCCTGGTGTCTCAGTGGTGGGTGTGTCTGCACCTGTGTTATCCCCTTCCCTGGCACTCCTTCTCTATCACTTGTCTTGCACTTGTCCTCCGGCATTCACCCTCACCATTACCAGCATCCTTTGCTCCTGACAGATTGACAAACTTGCTTTCCACTCCGCAACGACAAATACAATACTGCGCAAAAACCTTAGGCGCATATACTGTATACAGCAAGCGTCACAAAAGAAAAGCACTTCATTGTCTGGTAGTCTGTATAAAACATACTATAACACGAGGAAACACATACTATATAAACAGCACTGTGCAAAAGGCTTTGACGTGTATATACAGCTGCAGCCAAGGTGACAGAGAATTTCACTGTTCTGGAAACTTTTGCATCCATCCTTGAAAGTAGGTGAGATCCCCTTAGCACCTCAATGGAAAATCAGCACCTCTGACAATGCAGCATTTCCATACTGTTGCAATGAGTACATCAGTCTAAGTGATGGGTTCAGAGCAGATCCTGAAACACTTGATATAGTGGCAAGGAGACCTCTACTTTGTCAATGCTGACTGGTGCAAAACATCTCAACTATGTAGTTGATTCTACACCTGATGGAAATTAAGAAATATACTGAGGTTTGCTATTTTTCCATTATGTTGTTGTTGTGGAAAAACTTGCATTAACCAACAGTTTTTTCTTGAAGTAAATGAAACAATATATTAATTGGAAGACACATTGAAAATTGCTTCTAAAAGAGGTTATTTATTTATTTGGTTGAAGGGGGTTTTATTTATTTATGAGTTGAAGGGTTTTGTCAGACATGTCAGCTACAGCTGGAGAAATTGTGAAATGTTGAAGATGGTAATCTACCAACTGAGTTGTTAATTATATCTGCGGCAATAATACTTGCCATATGTCGGGCAAAATCTGGAATACATATGCATCATATTTTATATTGGAACTAGTGAAATAAGTGACACATAGATTGCAAATTTTTTTACTGTGGCCAATGCAGAGTTTTGAATGATTATTCTACAAGGAAGACAAAATCCTTTCCTTCAGTAATGATAGTCTTTAACAAACTGCTCTTTTTACAGCTCTTAGATTAAAAAACATTAAATATATACTAATGAAAATTGTATGTACCTGAAAAATTCAATCTTGCTCTTGATAATGAAAAGATTAGGTAGAATAATTATTCTAGTGGGGAGTTGTACTCAGTAGGAGCTGTATTAGTAGTGTGCTTTCTGTAGCATACCATCAATCAACATTAATAGATCGGAAGTTGTGGGGAACATTTTGGCACATTGGTAGTGTTAATTCCCAGTAGACAAGAATCCCCTGCTGCAATTGCACATTTGGAAAATTCTACCTCTCAGTGCCGATCATTCTACCAAATGCATATGGATGTACTGTATATATTCATATACAGTACGTATGGAAGTACTATATATATTCATATACAGTATTTAGGGATGTACTGTATATTTTCAATGGCTTGCTGTTAGGCAGCAGGCCGTGAGTGCAGCCAGACTATTGCAGTCTTTGAAAATTTTAACAGCCCAGAAAGTGTTGCTGTTGCTGTTTTTCAGGTGGTTTATTGAAATGTTCCCCCAGCTTGTTCTCCTCTTTAGGTTTGGAGGAGAGCTGCTTGCAAAAAGAATTGTGTGGGTCAGTGCATTCCTAATATACACACCTGCACATTACAGTGTGAAAGCCAGCAGTGTGCTGCATTGGGCCTTCAGTCCAGCTCCAGTCTTGAGCTGAAGGGTTAGATACATCTTACATAGCTGGCATATGTGGTCTGACCCTGTTCATTCAAATAGGATTGCTTATTTGAATGGAAAAAGTATGTGAAGATAAGTGGTTGATTTTATTCCTTGTTTTAATTAACATTTTTGTTACAATCATTTTATTTAATATAGATATATTTTATCTGCACCTATTATCACTAACGTCCCGATTAGTGGCGCAATAATATGAGTGCTGGACTCCAGAGCGAAGGTTCCCGAATTTGAATCCAAGTTGGGTTGAGCGTTGAGCAAGCAACTCGGCCTCGTAAAAACAAGAACAGCTTGCTACGGAAACACCGTCATGATGGTGGCCCAATAACTCCACTGCTGAGTTACGGGTTTCTTCTTCTACTATCACTAAGAGAGGTATAGAGAATGTGCTTGAGTCTCCATATACTTGGATGGTCTGGCTATGATCACCTTAAGAGATGAACCACATGAAAGTTTTGAGCAACCTGGAAAAGGCAGACCTACTTTTAATGAGAAGTAAATGTATTTTATTGGCCAAAGAATTTCAGTACTTTGGACACTGTGGGCGTTAAAGGACTACACCCAGTTCAAGAGAAGGCAAACACAATTAGCAATGAAAACTAATGTAGCCAAAACTAATGTATTCAAGCTGAAAGTGTATCTGAGATAGTTGAATGATTATAATAAATTCTTGCCAAATCTAATAATGCTTTTGGATCCATTGCACCAACAGCTGCGTTCTCTCATGCCATCAGGAAGGCAAAGCGTGAGTAGGCTCATAAAATTCACAGGCTCCTTTTGACATCAGCGACATGTGGTGCATGTGGCAAGATATACAAACTGTAGCAGATTACAAGTCCATCCTCTGCATCAATGACAGCAACACCTCCCTTCCTGATAGGCTGAATGTCTTCGATGCACAATTTGATTAATTGAATGATTTGCCATCAAGGAAAGCTGTCTGTTCCCTTGAGCAACAAGCACTCTCTATGGCCACAGCTGAAGTGAGGAGGATGGGTAATTCCAAGCAATGCTGTGGGGGCGATAACATACCTGGTTGGGTGCTGAGGGACTGTGTGGATCAGCTAATGGTGGTCTTAATAGACATTTTAATATCTCATTGAAACAGTCCACTGTCCCTGCAGGCTTCAACACATCCACCATCATATTGGTGCCCAAGAGAGCGACAGTAACTGATCTAAATGATTACCGCCCAGTGGCACTGACTTCAATAATGCTTTGAGCAGCTGGCTCAAAGAATATAAAATCTTATAAAATCTCAGATCTTATAAAATGCCACTTTCCAGTTCATCTACCGCTCAAATCTGTGCACTGATGATACTATAGCCTCAGTCCTCTGCTGTCCTGTCCCACCTCGAAAATGATGTCTCATACGCGAATGTGTTATTCATTGACTTCATCTTGGTGTTTAACATGATCATTCCTCAGAGGCTGGTGGGAAAACTGTCCTCATTAGGACTCAATACCTCTCTCTGTAACTGGATCTTAGACTGCTTAACAGAACAACCCCAGTCAGTCTGAGTTGGCAACAACACCTCAAGCTCCATCATGCTGAGCACTGGTGCCCCCCTCCACCTCGCAGGCATGTGTGTTCAGTGCACTACTGTTGAAGCTGCTGACTCACGACTGCACTACCAGATCCAGCTCAAACTACATCATCAAGTTTGCTGATGATACAAAGGTGGTTGGCCTCATTAGCAACAATGATGTGTTGGGCATACAGAGAAGATGTAGAGTGACTTGTCAAATGGTGCAAGAACAACAATCTGTGTCTCTTTGTGGACAAGACAAAAAAGATGATTGTGGACTTCAGGGAGGCACAGTTTGGCCACTCTCCATTGCACGTCAATGGCTCTGCTGTGGAGACAGAGAAGAGTACAAAGTTCCTTGGTGTGCACATAATGGACGATCCAACCTGGACCCACAACACCACCTCACTAGTCAAGAAGGCATAGCAGCATCTACACTTTCTGAGGAGATTGAGGTGTACAAGGCTCCCCATTCTAACAACTTTCTACAGGAACACCATGGAGAATGTCCTGCCTGGCTGAATTATTGTGTGGTATGGATGTTGCAAGGCATCAGACCTCAAGTCTCTACAGACGATAGTTAAAACCGCTAAGAGGATCACTGGGGTCACCCCCACCACCTATTTGTGACATTTACCAGGAGCGTTGTAGACGAAGGGCCCAACCCATTACTGGGGACCCGCACCACCCATCCCACAATCTTTGACCCACTACCATCAGGAAGGAACAGAAGCATCAAGACTAGTCAGAAGCAGGACTGCCAGGCTAAGTAATGGCTTCTTCCCTCAGGCTGTGAGATCAGTGAGCACTCTGCCACCACTGAGGCCTCATCACTAGGTCAGTCAGCGTGCTGTTTGCTATATACTGTATTGCTTACCTGTGCTGCATGAATTTCAATTATATTTTATTAACTTATTTATGGTAATATTTTGGCTTATGCCCTGTGTGTGTTAGATGTCTGTGGATGTGTGTGGTTTGGAGGAACATTGTTTCATTTGTTTGTATCTCTGTACAGTCAGATGACAATAAACTTAGACTAGTAAGGATGTGAAGAGGAGGTGGAATGAAATTCAAGGAAAGGCCTTCATGCATCTGAGGAACTGATACAATCTGCTGAACTGACAATGCTTTACTCAGTAGGGAGTTAATCTTAGTTTTGTGATGGTTCACCATATAGTATCTGTTATATGTTCTACTGCAGGGGTTCTCAACCTTTTGTAAGCCATGGACCTCCACCATTGACTGATGAGTCCATGGATGCCACGTTGTGAACCCCTGTTCTATTGGACAGAATAAAATATAATTCCGAATAAAATATATTCTCAGCTATGTTGTAACGTGAACTAAGTTACCAGAGAGACACTGAAGCTAGTGGATACAGAAAAGTTTTATTCAACAAATAAGTCCTGACGAAGGGTCTCGGCCTGAAACGTCGACTGCGCCTCTTCCTATAGATGCTGCTTGGCCTGCTGCGTTCACCAGCAACTTTGATGTATGTTGATTCAACAAATGAGACACTTTTCAAGGAAGAGGCTTCCCGACCTAATATTACATGACATTTTTATATGCTAAAGGTAAAAAGTAACAGTAGGACCATTCTTTAGTTACAATGTAGCTACAATGCTTCCTTTGAATTGCTTCCTTCTTTTTCGCACCCACACTCCAGAGACCCCAAATGAACGTTAATCAGCATTGCCTGTTTTGCAGTCAACTCTGCAGTACAGCTCCTGGGCTGCATTTTAAATTCAATCTGCAATCCATGTTCGTATCTGAAGATTGGTTGCTGGTGAATTTCATATTTGCTATATACACTAACTCCAGAATACGCCCTAACAAGCTGGATAATGAAGGTTTATCCATCATGTTTGGAGTGCTGTGATTCCACAGTGGCTTTTATGGATGGCAATTCACTATCAAATGAGATTTCTCTGTTCCATAGGATGAAGCCAATGGTTTCTCCATGAGTTCAAAGGTGGAATTTGACCTTGAAAGCATATAAATACATTATTGTTTTCCATGGATATATAGCTGTTCTCAGGAATATTGGACCAGGTACTGATGACGAAGCAGTAAGGGAGTGTGCCTGTAAATACTCTCAAAACAGACAGTGGACTGCAAAAGATACTGCCCCATGTGGAGGTCAAATGCTCTACCTGGGAGAGATCTCTAATGTGTTTGAAAGATTTTGTTAACCAATATTTAATTGGTGTGGGTCAATGCAGTATATAACTGGTTTGCTTCTCTCCTCAATGCTGTCAGAGTTGTTAGACTGTTGAAGCTTATCTTGTGTTACTGTTATATTTTTTGGCAGCTCCCATTTTGGGTGATCTCTGTTAAGGCAGTGTTTGAGCTTGAAGAAAATACATAAACTTAAAAGATGAAACTCCAGTTTAATCTATTTGCTTAACAGGTGAAAGCAAAATGTTACTTGGATCAATTATACAGATGAAACACACGTAAAATGAATTAGAAGGCATTTAAAGCCTGTTGAGGGAAGCATAACAAGGGTTTGTGCAACGATATTTTCAATCAATAGTGGAGCAAGAACAGCTGGATCAATTACTGGCAATTGTCAAACATCTTGTGGGAAAGTAGTGTGTTTCCTGGAAAAGACTGTGTCAGCAGGTATGGGAGATTGCACAGTCAGGACTAGTCAGTTATGGTAGCCATGAAACCATCCAGCTCATAAACCAATAAAAATACTTAGAATGACTCCTGAATTTCAATCCACTACTGTGAAATGCTGCTCTCAGTTGTGGATTTAGAAGCTAAAGGTGAGATTGTGTGCTTAAGCATGAAGGGAAAGCACTTTGGAAATATTCCTCAAAGTTACTCAATCATGAAGCAAAACAATGCAATAAACTATTGCCACAGTTTTTGAACTTTGTATCTGATTGTGTTTCATAAATTAATACTACAGTAAAGGAATCATTTTAATTGAGGAAGAGCAAACACAATGTTGGGAGTTTAGCACACTCAATTGCAAATGAGTAAACAGAGGAATACTGAAAATGACAGTCCTCTCCTGTAATGGAGCAGTGCCGTGGAGCGCTTTCTCTTGGCACTTATATTCCTTATATATATATTTATATTATAGTCCTTGTAAAAAGCATAAACTGAAATCTAATGGGAAGCAAAAAGGTTCAAATAACTATTAACAGTACATATGTTTAAAAGCTATAAGTAAACTAAAAGCTAAAATACCCTTTAAAAATGCATTATGAATAGAGCAATTTAAGTAAGTCTTTTTCAGACATACGTTTGAAGGAAGTTATTGTATTCTGTGTTCATAAATATGTTACTTAGCATCAAAGCTTATGATTGACCATTTATAACCCTCTATATTTAGAGAGTCCCAGAAGTTTAATAAAGTTAAATGTAAAATATTTAAATATATTTTGTAACTTACCATTAGTTAATAATATTTCCTTGGATCATTGGTATGGTTGGAATCCCACTGTTGCTATGAGGAGTGATTGATAAGTTCATGGCCTAAGGTAGAAGGAGTCAATTTTAGAAAACTTAGCACATTTATTTTTCAACATAATCCCCTCCTACATTTACACACTTAGTCCAGCGGTCGTGGAGCATACGGATCTTGGACCTCCAGAAAGTGTCCACAGCAGGGGTGATTGATAGGTTCGTGGCCTAAGGTAGAAGGAGATGAGTTATACAGCTCTTGTTACATGCGCATGCAGTTCAACTCTTTGAGTGATTATGCAGAAAGTTTGAGGCTAATAACTCATCAGGGGTGATTGATAAGTTTGTGCCCTAAGGTAGAAGGAAATGAGTTATTAGCCTCAAACTTTCTGCATAATCACTCAAAGAGTTGAACTGCATGCACATGTAACAAGAGCTGTATAACTCATCTCCTTCTACCTTAGGCCACTAACCTATCAATCACCCCTGCTGTGGACACTTTCTGGAGGTCCAAGATCCGTATGCTCCACGACCGCTGGACTAAGTGTGTAAATGTGCTAGGTTTTCTAAAATTGACTCCTTCTACCTTAGGCCACGACTTATCAATCACCCCTCATATGTTGTGAACTGGAAGATAAAAATTGGTACTTCAGAGTAAACTATCTGATCACTGTGTCACTCTTCCATAGAACACCCAGTTTCTGATACGATGATAGCCCAGCATTTGGAGAGGAAAAACAATTGAGGATTGTACTTATTATACTGATGATTAGTGAAGTTGTGCCTCTGGCTACAAATGTCTATTGGTCTATCAGTTGATTGCTTACTTGTCACAGAGTTAGAAGTTTGGCGGTTCGAGTCCCATCACAGACAATTGAACACAAATATTTAAGTTGACACATCAATAAGATATTGGATTGTGAGGTTGTCTGCAGCCTTAGTCAGATGTAAGTCATCTAATATCACCTTATGAGGAAGAGCAAGGGAGTTATTTTTGTTTTTTTTTGGCCAAGAATTATCAAAGAAGGCACAAAAGACTTAATAATTTCATGTCAGCTAAGAAGCAGATTCAGAGTAATGTAACTTCTCAGGCTCAAATGTTGAAGCAATTAAGCAGCCTTGACCCAAGTGTGTTCTGGGTAAGGGATTGCAGTCAACCCACAGGTTGGAATAATCCTTTGATTTGCAGGTATAGAATTGTGGGTGCAGCCAAATTTGAGAAGGATTTTCCACAACTCTTCCCAGATGACTGAGTCAAAGGCATTCTGATGTAAACTGTAAGATCTCAGCCTTATTTTTTGCTACAATATTCCATCTCACCTTCAAAGAAAAATCACTTCAAAGATGTTCTCAAAACCTACTTGGAAAATCATTGACTGGTTGGAATTCTGGCCTGCAATCACTCAAAATGGAGAAGGAGCACCCAGGAAAGGATCAAACACCATGAGACACTTCAAAAGTATGCTGAAAATAGGGGAAGAAATATAAAATGTCCTAAACTCACCTTCTCATCCCATCATAAACACCAAAGATTCTGCAGATGCTGGAAATCCTGTGAAACAGACATAGAATGCTGGAGAAACTTAGCAGTCAGGCAGCATCTATGGAATTAAATAAAGAGTTAATGTTTCAGGCTAAGACCCTGATGAAGGGTCTCAGCCCAAAATGTTGACTCTTTATTCCTTTCCATAGATGCTGCTTGTCATACTAAATTCCTCCAGCATTTTGTGTTTGTTATTTGCCCCATCAAACAACTGTGCTTCAACAATGGTAAGTATATGGGTTCTGCAGGGGCTTAATCAGCTATATGAAAATGCACAAAACTGGATAGAAGCAAATTATCCTTGACTCTGAGGATCTGCCTGAGAGAAATATTATCCTTCTTCACAATCAACCACTACCCAATTTTTTTTAGCAATTCATAAAGGTCTTAATCTCAGCTTCTATTGTGAATTATTTTGTATTATTGGATTTGTTCTCAGCAGCATTTATTAAATGAGTGATAAAATAATTTGGACCTTGCAAATCTTTTCTTGGCAAAGTAGAAGCATTTTTTCTCAGTTTAATTATTACTGGCAGCAGAGGTGAATCTCAAAGGCCACTAAAGTTACATATCTTCTGCTCTGCCTCACATATTTGCAGTTGATATGCTTTTTCCATGACAGTGGACTTTGACTTACAGCACTGATCTAAAAGTGTTGTTCGGTTTTACTCAACAGACTAATTTGCTTTTAGTGGAGATAAATGTCGTTATCATTCACCCACACTTCAATGCCAATAACCTGTCAATTTAATTATTTTTACTGGTTCCAAAATTTCGTACTGCCTCAATTTTAAAAGTTAAAACAAACATGCCCATGAGTCATCAGTTTTATGGATCTTTTGATCAACCAACATTTTATTTCTTTCTATTTTTGTTTTTCCTAGATTACACAATTTTCCTTTTGATAACTAATGCTTAATTTTTGGAATGTAAAGATAGGGAATGAAACTTGGCTCTGAAACCTAGTACAAAATCTGTGAGAGATTCAGCTATTGGCTGTACCCAGTTTATCACCGTTTTGTTCATTAAAGTTAATGGAACTGAATTTTGGAAAGTGAGAACAACTGGTACCTATATACTTGAGCCCCTTTACACTTGACAAGTTCTTCTGCGATCTTCAGACTGTCAACATCTGAAACATCTGATTTAAGCTGGAAGTTAATTCTTCAATATATAGAAATGTAAGAGATTTTCAGATAGGATTTGATGGAATCAAAAACCAAAACCTCTACTTCCTCAGAACACTAATGAAATTTGGCATGTCTCTGATGACTCCCACAATTTGTACAGATGCACGATAGAAAGCATGCTAGCCGGATATATCACAGCTTGGTATGGTAACTACTCTGCCAATGACTGCAAAAAAATTGCAGAGAGGTATGAGTGCGCACAAACCAGCCTCCCTACCATGAACTCTGTCTATACCTCTTACTGCCTTAGTAAGGCAACCAAGGTTGTCAAGGACCCCAACCTCCCTGCTCATTCTCTCTTCCCCTTCTCCCAATTGGGCAAAAGATAAAAAAAGCTTGACAATATGGTACCACCTTAGTAAATTGGTTTGTTATTGTCACATGTATCGAGGCACAGTGAAAAATTCGTCTTGCATTACTGTCCATACAGATAATTTCATTAGATCAGTGCATTGAGGTAAAACAAGTGGAAACAATAACAGCACACAGAATGAAGTGTTACATTTACAGAGAAACTGCAGTACAAGTAGACAATAAAGTCCAAGGCAGGTTAGATTGAGAGGTCGAGTCCATTATATATAATGGAGAACCATTCGATAGTCTCATACCAGAAGGATAGAAGCTGTACTTGAACCTGGTTGTACATGGTTTCAGGTTTTTATATCATTTGCTAAATGAGAGAGGAAGAAAAGAGGATGTTCAGGGTGGCTGGAGTCTTTGATAATGCTGGATGCTTTACTGAGGCATTGAGAAGTGTAGACTGAGTCCATGGAGTGAAGGATGGTTTCCCTGATGTTTTGAACTGTGTTCACATCTCTCTGCAGTTTCTTGGGATCATGGACAGAGCTATTGCTGTATCAAATCACAATGCATCCAAATAGGATGCTTTCCACGATGCATTGATAAAAACTGGTGTGGGTCAAAGGGGACATAAAAATTTTTTTTAGCTTCCTGAACAAGTGAAGACACTGCTGAGCTTTCATGGCCACGGCTTCAACGTGGTTGGTCCAGGAGAGATTAGTGGTGATGTCCACTCCAGCAACTCAATCCTCCCAACTTCAATACTGTTGATGTAAAGAGGGGCATGTACACCACCCACTTCCTGAAGTCAATGACCAGCTCATTTGTGTTGCTGATACTGTTGGAAAGGTTGTTGTCATGACGCCACGTTACAAGGCCCTCAATTTCCTTCCTGTACAGGGCCCACTATCACATCATTACCTGTCAACTTGTAGAGGAAGTCAGAGCAGGGTCTGGCCAGTGGGATGAGGATGCAGCCTTGTGGAGCTCTACTGTTGAGTATAATTATGATGTTATTGTTATTATCTTTCCTTAATTATTACACTGTGGTGGTCAAAATATCCTAATATTGAAAGCAGAGCTGCAGTCAATGAAGGATAATCTAACAGAAAAGAATAGTCTTTTCTATCCAGATGCTCTGGGGATGAGTGCAGGACCGGGGAGTTCTTAAAGCAGGTTGGAAGCTCAGATGGAAGCAGGGAGAGGTTAAAATGCCTGCAAATGCTCCCAGCAACTGACCTTCACAGGATCTGAGGACACAGCCAAGGACACCATCTTGGCCAGATGCTTTCTGTGGGTTCATTATCCAGAAGACTATGCAATGGTGATTTTACATCAAATGGCTCAAGTATAGCTTCTATCCTACTGTAACTAGATACTTGAACAGACCTCTGATAAACTGAAGATGAACTCTTGATCTCTTGATTTACTTTGTCATGGACTTTGCATTTTGTTTGTCGACCTGCACTGCACTTTCTCTGTAACTGTAAAACTACATTCAGCATTCTGTTTTTCCTTTTTGTACTAACACAATCTATTTATGGATGGAATTATCTGTCTGGATGGCACACAAACCAATGGTTTCTTTGTACATATGACAACAATAAACCAATTACTTGTTAACATTTAAGAGTCTACTTCTTTGTATAGTTTTAAAAACTTGGAGGCTTTATTGTTCACATACAAAACACCTCACTTTTTTTGTCTTCTTCCTCTTTTGCAGGACCAAAATAAATGGTAAAATTTGTGATTATTATCGTCGCAGTCAAAGGCATTGCTATGGTCAAATCCATCATTATTTCCCTGATTAGAATGTTTCTTTGCTGTCCTTGGCTTGTAGAATACTGTATAATACCAGTCAGCTGAATCAGGTGTCTGCTGCTTAAGTGCTAGAGTTATCAGTTTTGAACAGAATTTATTTTTCTTACAGGTTTCTAATAAATAGTACTTTGTGAAGATTTGTTACTTTTATCTAATCTCTGTTGTATTTGTGCTCAAAGTTCACCATAAAATTAAACCACTTGCTCATCATGCTCAGCTGCCTCTGCTTCTCACTGTACTTTGATTTGTTATTGACTAATTCAGTCTGATCAAGTTGCCTTTGAAGTTCTTTCAAGATAGCAGGGATCTGGAATGTAAGGCTGGAGATGAATAAAGAGAAGATTTAAATCTTTCTGAGGCCTGATGAGAATATGCACTAGGTGTCAAGAGACATCAGTTAGATCCAAGGCTATTTTCAGCATTCATTGCCATTAGGAACATATTGGGTCCAGAGGTCAAAGACACTGGGATAAAATTCTGCCATAGCTACATTACAAAGGGCCTGATTTCATTTTAGGTAGACCTGTATGAACTTCTAGGGATCAGTTTCCTTAATACAGCTCATTTTTTAAAAACACTACAAAGGCTTTGAAAGTACTTTGAGTTATTGCCATGCTCTCTGAATCAGTGTTATCTGTTGCTTTATCTGTTTTACATGACTCTTTTCTTGTCTCCTGTCAGCTCATTGACTACTAGATATAAAGATCTGCTCCATTATGTACAATTCCATGTAGTGCCAAGGAGATACATGCATTTGTCTGTCTCAGATTCCAAAGTTTGACATTTGATTTTCATTTTTTTGAACCCACCAGTTACAGATAGAACAGTATTTGAAAAGATGCTGCATTTCCATTGTCTTCATGTTTTTCCTTTGATATTTTAATATTCTTTATCAGGCATCTGTACAATTTTGATACTTTTATCTTATTGGTGTTCTAGAACACTTTAGTAGTGCAATCCCTGATGGTTGAAGGTATAGAGGCAATCCAAGAGGTGACTGAGACTCAGTTAAAGAAGCCTACAAATTCTAAGCATTACCAAAGAATAATACCTGATCATAACTCCTGAATGGAATCTTGTTCAGTATGTTCATTAACACTGACTGTATTTGCAACAGAATGACAGTTATCCTTAATGATAACAATTAAAGTGACTCATTTGCCCATTGATCTTTCCCTGAACTGGAGTAAACAGTATGGATGCAATCAAGTTTCCCATGGTTCCACCAATTCTTTTGTTTCCAAGTAAACGTTGGATTCACCTGTTCACCATGAGACTTGCAACATGGGTGTTTCCAACATCCCATCTGATCTTGAAGAGCAATCTGTTCTCAATTTGGCCAAAGCATCCAGAGACACCACTATAAGGTAACATTCTGCTTCTAATTTCTTTGAATCCAATGAAAGTTATTTGTCTGAAGTGAAAGTATGTCCAACACTCCCCCCTCCACCCCACATTCAACTCTTGAATCCCCATGTGGGTGCAGGATCCAGAGAGACCATTTTCAAGACAAAATTTCTGTAAGATATTGAAACTTTCCACCTGTGACCCCACCTAGAAAATGGAAGTATTTGTCAAATAGGTTGGAACCATATCAGAACTGCCTGTTCCACTGCTTGTTAACAACCTGCAATTTGGCTAAAAGGTCAGGGTCAGACTCTCTGAAAAGAGTTCGCAAACACGAGGAAATCTGCAGATGCTGGAATTTCAAGCAGCACACATAAAAGTTGCTGGTGAATGCAGCAGTTAGTCCTGACGAAGGGTCTCGGCCCGAAACGTCAACTGTACCTCTTCCTATAGATGCTGCCTGAAAAGAGTTCATCCTTTTTCCATGGACTTGTTCTCAAGAATATGTTTAATATTTGAAAGACCAGTGTTTTATTGCAATTACAAAACAACAATATATATATTTTTTCAACTGACTAACACCTCCCTTCAGCATTGCAAGAATGGTCTCTTAAGTGTAAAACAGATCGATTCAAATGTAAGTATTTTATAAGTTAAATATTTTCTCTGTAAATAATATGAAATGTACCTGAGGGGAAATAAGCTGTTTTAACTGTGCTAATGAATTTTCGTGTTTGTAAAAAAGCAAAGTATTATCTGTACTTGTTACGTATTTGTGTGATTCATTCAATCAGTTATATACTGTTGACATTATTATTGGTTGTTCCTGAACTACTATTAGTTTGATCAAACAGTCATTCTTCTTCAGGACACACACTGCATGAAGAACAAGAGTTACAAGAGTAAATATTGAAAAACATTATCTGTCCCAAGGCAAATATTCTGGCAAAACTGTTTCTTACTTCCAATAAATTGTTCGTAGCTATGGTTAAAGATGCTCGACCATCAATCTTCACTTCAAACCTGATAGATTCCCTGGGCTATGGGAGTACTGGGCCAGCATAGTCTGATGGAAAAATTTAGCATTCTCCCAATGAATCCAGTGTTCAGTTTGCACTTGTGACAGAAACTGATTGTTCTCTTTTTAAAACTGTACTCACTGAGAACATCTTCACCTAATGTCAGCATTAATATCAGCATTTTTGAAAAGCAGCCATCTATCAAAGGTCTTGGGCTATCATTTTTATGGTAGATGAGGCCCTATTACTGCAGGAATAAAGATTCTGAACATCCTGGGCCTCATTACATTGCATACAGAAGGGATGGACATAGATAATATAGGTGAGACAAATCTTTGTTGAGCAGATGGCACGAACAAAAATTGCATTAAAAGCAAACAATGAACATGATGGTTACTGTGGTCACAGAGCTGTGGTTACAAAGGCAGCTGATGCAGAACTAAGGCGAAACAGTGAAACAAGGAACTATTGTGAGCTGTCTTTACAAATTTAAATAAACCACTCATTTATCATGTTAATGGAATATTAATTCATGATTGTTATTTTGGGTTCTAAAGCCTTCAGACATCCAATCTTCCATTTATTAATCTTCAGCCTTATATTCTAGATTCCTGCTATTCTAGAAGAACGTCAGATTTCTCACATGTGGCTTTCTTTAAATCTCCATGTGTCTCTTAAACAAGTTATGATTTTGTATAAATGCTCGACCAAGATTTGTTAAAAAGTAAACCAATTAGTGAAAAATGTAGAAATGAAAAATTTTTTTAAAAGCACATAAAAATACCCATACTATAACAAAATAAAGTGTTGCCATTTTTGACATTGCATATATGAAAAAGGAGATAATTGGAAAATTTAAAATGATTTCTTTGTTGAATATTATAACACAATGCCCAATATAAACAAATTAATTATATTCCCAAAATTGATTCAGCATATTTAAGTTGATTTAGTACCTGGAGTCTAAAAATAATGTGCATTCCCTATGCAAATGATTTCTTCTTTACATTCTTTTTTCCTTTGTTGACCCTTTCAAGGGGCTGTCTTGGACCTGTCATTTGTAAAATACTGAATTCTTCTAACAAAGCTTTGGACATTTGAACAGATGGCGACCTTACACTGAATGATCTCTCTTGCAGCAGGCTTCCTGATTAATATTTAATGTGAAAAGTACAGCTGTTGGAAAGGGCTGGGTGCAGCTCATTGTTCAATAAGGGACGTATCTAAACTAGACAGTGGAGAAGGTTTGAAAAAGATGAAGTTCACCATGTTTGCAAACAGTTTGCTTGTTTATCATGATAAATGGGTTTATCAGTCAATTCTGATGAATTGACTGTTTCCTCTGTATTATTTTCCCAGTCGCTACCAGAAATAATTATGGAGAAAACCAAGAAAACGACAAAACATAGTTCCATAAATATATTAAAGAATCAGGGTAATTTAAGCCAATTCAATAGTATCTGCTTAAAACTATAATTGGTGTCACTTAAATCAGTGAGGAGTATGGCTTTTTGAGACTTCCACACATTCTGGAATTATAATGTCTTAGCAGTAGCAGAGAGCATTTAAATGAAGATACTGTCATTGGAGAGGAAGGCACTTTAGAGTATTGTTGAAATTATTTTATAAACCAACCAAGCAAATGTTTTTGGTTGCGCCATGGAAATAGCCATTTTAAGCATTGTCAGCTTTAGCTGAGGCTAGGGTCAAGATACTTGTGATGATCAGGGCCACAGCAATCAATAAATATGCTGGTATCACAATGAAGAAATAAAGCTAAAATAAAACAATACATTAAGATAGCGTGCTCTCTATTTTTTTAAAAAAAGCATTTTAACTCAAATAGAATGAAGGGTCAAATTTACTAATATGTGAAGAGCTGGGAATTGTTGTTTATATATTGTCGTATATAAACATCATGTGCATATTTGTACTGAGGTCCTTGACGTATTAACTTCAATACATCTGAATGAATGAGAAATGATTATAACTAATAGATGACATTTTATGAACATTTGGCCCTATTCATCATAGGCAAAGTTCTCTCTTCATAGTCTTATTGGAATTGCCATCAAGCTGACTCAAAGCCAATAATATTGGAAAAAGCTGATAATTCAATGATGCACTAAAGATGTTAAACCCTATTGAGGCAGATCCAACATTTGTGTGAAAAAATATACAGTGATCTTTACAACTTGCATAGAATTTGTTTCCAATAACTACTTCACTAGCTAGCTTCTTAACACAGTCAAGGGTATACACCAATGACAATCGCTTGAAACAACACACATCAAAGTTGCTGATGAACGCAGCAGGCTAGGCAGCATCTATAGGAAGAGGTACAGTCGACGTTTCATGCCGAGACCCTTCGTCAGGACTAATTGAAGAAAGAGTTAGTAAGAGATTTGAAAGTGGGAGTGGGAGGGGGAGATCCAAAAAGATAAGAGAGGACAGAAGGAGGAGGGATGGAGCCAAGAGCTGTACAGGTGATTGGCAAAAGGGATAGGAGAGGATCATGGGACGGGAGGCCTAGGGAGAAAGGAAGGGGAAGGGGGGAAGCCGAGAGGATGGGCAAGAAGTTATAGCGAGAGGGACAGAGGGAAGAAAAAAAAAGAGACAAATAAGTAAATAAATAAGGGATGGGGTATGAAGGGGAGGTGGGGCATTAAAGGAAGTTAGAGAAGTCAATGTTCATGCCATCAGGTTGGGGCAATCCAGATGGAATATAAGGTGTTGTTCGCTTGAAACCTCACTTACATGATTTCAGCTTCTAGGAATCTTTTAACTGCTAAAAAAAAGACAATTTCCAGTTATTTAAGCTACACATTTTCAGAGATAGTTCACTGTCTTCCTGTGCAGATGATGACCCAGAGTTCGTAGATTGAGGCAGCTTACATTGAATTTTAACAAATATATTGTGTAGAGCTCATTAAAATGAAAATTAAATGAAAATAACCTTGTGAACAAGTTTGCTTTGCGCTAAACTGTAGCTGAGGATTGCCCTTGTGTGTGGCAATCTTTTCTTCTCAAATGGGAATACGAACACACTGCATGATCCAACATATCCCTCTGATATTCAGTGATAGGTTGTCTTCCATCTTTTCTCCAAAAGATATGTTCCAGCTGTATCTGTTTAAAGCAATTGACTTGATTATGGAAGCCTTCAGTAGTAGCTGAAAGCACTCAACAGGACAAACAGCATCTATGGAGCATGGAACAGCAATTAAACCGCTTTGCTAGTCATGAGGCAACTACTGATGTTGGTATCCTTTCTTGTGAGTACAGAGATTATGCCATCCAGTTCCTGGATCAATTGTGTGGGGAATTCAGCAGTAAGTATTCCAATTATTATTATTATTTTGTCTGCAGAGTCCAAATACTTGGGCTATGCTTCAATATCTGTGTCAGAGATCTGTTATTTTAAAAAAAGGGCATACAATTCCCTGCACTTCAGATTCTCTCTTGTTTTTCCAAGGAATTAAAGCCAGTCTTGTAAAATATCCACGATATATGCTAGCCATGTACATAGAACTTGGGTAAATTTAAAACAGAGGTTGATAGCTGCTTGATTAGTAAGACCTTCAAAAGTTTCTGGGAGAAGGCTGGAGAATGGAGATGAGAGGTATAATAAATCAGCCATGATAGAATAGCGGAACAGACCCTATGAACTAAATGAGCCAATTCTGCTTCAGGGTCTAAACCAAATACATCCATTATGCAAGCCAGCAGATTTTATTGGAATTCTTTTTCTGTTCCATGAAAATTCTAAGGAATTCAAGAACATAGAATACAGGGGTAGAGCACAGGAGCAACAAGCAACCGCTGGAGAAAATCTGCATGCCAAACAGCATCAGTGAGAGGAAAGGAATTGTCAACATTTTGGGTCAAAATCCTGCATCAGGGATAGCACGGGAGCAAGCCTTTTGGTCAATGATATCTGTAGGAATCATGATACATACAAACGTTTGTATTTAAACTGCACATCTGCCTACATGTGATCTATACTTCTCTGATCCCTGATTGTTTATGTTTCTCTCTAAGTCCTTCTTAAACATTGCTGCCATACTTGCTTCCACTATGTCTACTTTCTGTGTGTCCCAGGAATCTACCATTCTCTGTGTTTAAAAAAAAACTTCATAAATCTCTCACCTGAAAGCTTTGCCCTGTCATATTTGACCTTTCCAACCTTGGCAAAAAAAAAATCGACTGTCTATCCTATCTACATCTCTCATAATTTTACATATTTCCATAAAATTGCCCCTCAGTCTCTGACACTTGAGAAAAAATAATCCAAATTTGTCTAACCTCTCTTTAAAACTCTTACCCTGTAATCCAGCCAATATGCAGATGAACCCCTTCTTTGCTCTCTCCAGGACCTCAAAAACTTTCCTGTAATGTGGGGACCAGGAATGCACAAAATACTCTAAATGTGGCTTATGCAGCTGCAACAAGACTTTCTAACTTTTATACTCAACCCTGACCAATGAAAGCAAGCATACCACAAAACTTCTTTACTACCAGTCCACTTGTGTTAGTATTTGCAGGGAATGATGGACTTGCACCTCAAGATTCCCTAGTTCCATACATCAATGTTCCTGTAATTTACTGTATACCTTCCTCTTACATTTTACTTCCCAAAGTGCAATATCTTACCCATGTCTGAATGAAACTCCATCCGTCATTTCTCTGCCCATTTCCTACTGATTTATATTCTACTCAGCCTTCTGACAATTTCCTTACTATCCATAACTCTGCCAAACTTGTGTCATCTGCAAACTCTTTCACTAGCCTACCTACATTTTCATCTAGACTATTTATAATGTACCATTAGTAACAGCGATGATCCTTGTGGAAAACAACTAGTCACAGACTTCCTGTCAGAACAATACCTTCCATGACTAAACTCTGTCTTTGCTGTCCAAGCCAACTTTGAATGCAGTATCACACATCAAAGTTACTGGTGAACGCAGCAGGCCAGGCAGCATCTCTAGGAAGAGGTACAGTCAACATTTCGGGCCGAGACCCTTCGTCAGGACTAACTGAAAGAAGAGCTAGTAAGAGATTTGAAAGTGCTCCCACTTTCTAATCTCTTACTAGCTCTTCTTTCAGTTAGTCCTGATGTAGGGTCCCGGCCCGAAACGTTGACTGTACCTCTTCCTAGAGATGCTGCCTGGCCTGCTGTGTTCACCAGAAACTTTGACGTGTGTTGCTTGAATTTCCAGCATCTGCAGATTTCCTCGTGTTTGCATTTGAATGCAACATGCTAAGTCTCTATGGACCCCATGTGCTTTAAACTTCTGGATCTGTCTCCCATAGGGGAATCATGTTAAAAGTTTAACAAAAGTCCATGTGTACAACATCCACTGGTGTATCTTCATCAGTTATTTTCATCAATTCCTGAAAAAAAACGGATTCAATTTGTAATGCATGTCTGCCCCAGAGCTCAGCATGCTGACTATCAAGTTTATGCTTTTCCAGATAATGAGAAGATCTTATCCTTAAGTATCTTCTCCAATAATTTCCCCACCACTGATATAAAGCTGACCAAATGATAACATACTGATTTGTCCCCAGTGCCTTTCTTAAACAGAGGAACAATATTGGATATTCGCCAGTCCTCTCCACGTGGCCTTGGATCATCTGGATAACACAAATACCTATATCAAAATGCTGTTTATTGACTATAGCTCAGTGTTTAACACCATTATTTCTACAATTCTGATCGAAAAGCTCCAGAACCTTGGCCTCAGTACATCTCTCAACTTCCTACCTTCAAGACTACAATCATTGAGGATTGGAAATAACACCTCCATCTTGTTGACAATCAACACTGGTGCACCTCAGGGATACATGCTTAACCCACTGCTCTACACTTTCTAAACCCAGGACTGTGTGGCTTGGCACAGCTTAAATATCATCTCTAAACTTGCTGATGATATAATTATTGTTGACAGAGTCTCAGATGGTGATGAGAGGGTGCACAGCAGTGAGATATACCAGCCAGTTGAGTGGTGTTGCAGGAACAACCTTACACGCAACGTCAATAAGACCAAAGTACTGATTGTGGATCTCAGAAAGGATAGTATGAAGAAACATACAGTACCCCCAAAGACGGATCAGAAGTGGAGAGAGTGAGCAATTTCAAGTTCTTGTGTGTCAACATCTCTGAGGACCTAACCTGGACCCAAATATCAATGCAGTTACAAGGAAGGTAAGGCAACCGTTATATTTCATTAGGAGTTCGAGGAAATTTGGTACGCAACCAAAAACACTTGCAAATTTCTACATACGTACCATGGAGAGATTTCTAACTGGCTGCAGCACCATCTGGTATGGGTGGTGGGGGGGCTACCACACAGGATCAAAGCAAGCTACAGAGAGTTGTAAAATTAGCTAGCTCCATCATGGGCACTAGCCTCCGTAGTATCCAGGTCAACTTTAAGGAATGGTGCCTCAGAAAGATGGAATCCATCATAAGGGTGTTCTGAACTGTAACGTGTTAGAAACAAACCAGCAGCAGCAAGAGATTTCATACTGAGTCAGGTTTTAATGTTAAAACCACTATCTTTATTAGTATTTACTTATAATATAGTAACTCAACCAAGATAAACAAAAGTTAACAGTGTTATGTGTATATATGTGTGTAAATATAACTCCCAAATTATTGAGTTTGGGAGAACAAGGCTTAGAGTCTTGAAATGGTAAATTAGGAAAGTTCATTATTCCATGAAATAAATGATGGGAGAGAGATATTTGTAATCCACGTTGTAATGGAGAGGGAAGGTGAGTACGAAGTATTCCACAAGTTCCACGTCAGGTAAAACGAAATAACAGTCGCCGTAGATCTTGTCCGTCGTGACAGTCCAAATCCACATACGAATTATCACTGAAAGTGACCTGTCACAGGAACATCATCTTCCAGTGGTTACCACACAATATACCCAGGCAAGGGCTACACAAGTGGTCCCACAAGATATCCCCAAAATCCACTCCTATGGATTATACAAAGTAACAGTCACACATTTGCTGTGCATTGTTTGCCGATGTTTAACCCACCCTTGTGGGCACAGGAGAGTTCCAAGCCTCAGTTACGGCAAGCTGAAGCTACTGGCTTCCCCAGTCTCACTCTACTATGACTGAAGCTCTCTCTCTCTCTCTCTCTCTCTCTCTCTCTCTCGTGTAAAAATCTGAAGCAAACTCCTGCAACCTGTGACTGACGTCATAGTCCCGCCTCACTCAGGTGCTTAAAGCAACAGTCCACAGTAAACAAGACCTGTGAGTTCATGATAAAGGGCCCCCATCACCCAGTTCATGCACTCTTCTCATTGTTACCATCAGGAAGGACATACAGAAGCCTGAATGCACACAATCAGTGATTCAGGAACAATTTCCACCCCTCTGCCATCCGATTTCTGAATGGACATTGAACCCATGAACACTAATTCACTACCTTTTTTAATTTCTTTTTTTTTGCACTACCTATGTAATTAACTATTTATTAAATATTATACTTACTGTAGCTTGGTTTTCTTTTACTCTCTATTATTGTGTATTGCATTGTACTGCTGCCACAAAGTTAACAAATTTCACGACATATGCTGATGATATTAAACCTGATTTTGATACTGACATACACTCAGAGGCCACTTTATTAAGTACCTCCTCTACCTAACAATTGTATTTTAATAGGCAGGCTTTTCAGGTGTTTTGTAACCAAAGTGCAACATTCATCACTTTCTTTTGGTCAAGGTGTTAAAATTTCCCAGTTTATTCACTGAAGTGTTTGTCAGAGGTTAAAACATGGATTTAAACTTTGATCTTCATTTGAGATTTATCATAAGATAATCAATGAACAACAATTATTCCATTTGAACTATAACAATGATAGCAGCACTACAGAGATATTTTGTCATTCTGGGAATAATTACACAAGCACATCTAATCTCAGTATTCAGGGGACATCTTAAAGCTCAAGACCTTCACTAATCTAGTTTTTTTATGATCAACAGGAATTTGAAGTATGTTGGCAGGTTTGAAAAACTCCTTCTGTATGTAAAACCCACTGTAAATATTAAAGTGGTTTCATTCCTTTTTGACAGCAGACAATGTTCTGTGATTGCTCTCAATTTCTTAGGTAGTAATTGCCAGCTTTTAGAGTTGGTATTATGTAAAAATCAATAATGCCTAGAAGTGTTTTCAAGTCTCTGTTTCATTTAACATGCTCTGATAATGTCAAAACATAGGGTAATGAAGCTTGAAGGCATCTTAAAGCTAGTTAAATCTTAGATAATATAAAGCTGCACAAATTCACAGGCAACATACATCAAAGTTGCTGGTGAACGCAGCAGGCCAAGCAGCATCTATAGGAAGAGGCGCAGTCGACGTTTCAGGCCGAGACCCTTCGTCAGGACTAACTGAAGGAAGAGTGAGTAAGGGATTTGAAAGCTGGAGGGGGAGGGGGAGATACAAAATGATAGGAGAAGACAGGAGGGGGAGGGATAGAGCCGAGAGCTGGACAGGTGATAGGCAAAAGGGGATACGAGAGGATCATGGGACAGGAGGTCCGGGAAGAAAGACGGGGGGGGGGTGACCCAGAGGATGGGCAAGAGGTATATTCAGAGGGACAGAGGGAGAAAAAGGAGAGTGAGAGAAAGAATGTGTGCATAAAAATGAGTAACAGCTGGGGTACGAGGGGGAGGTGGGGCCTAGCGGAAGTTAGAGAAGTCAATGTTCATGCCATCAGGTTGGAGGCTACCCAGACGGAATATAAGGTGTTGTTCCTCCAACCTGAGTGTGGCTTCATCTTTACAGTAGAGGAGGCCGTGGATAGACATGTCAGAATGGGAATGGGATGTGGAATTAAAATGTGTGGCCACTGGGAGATCCTGCTTTCTCTGGCGGACAGAGCGTAGATGTTCAGCAAAGCGGTCTCCCAGTCTGCGTCGGGTCTCACCAATATATAAAAGGCCACATCGGGAGCACCGGACGCAGTATATCACCCCAGTCGACTCACAGGTGAAGTGATGCCTCACCTGGAAGGACTGTTTGGGGCCCTGAATGGTGGTAAGGGAGGAAGTGTAAGGGCATGTGTAGCACTTGTTCCGCTTACACGGATAAGTGCCAGGAGGGAGATCAGTGGGGAGGGATGGGGGGGGACGAATGGACAAGGGAGTTCTGACCTCTACCTTGCCGAGGCACAGCGACAACTCGCGGATACCTCCTCTTATTTACCCCCCGATCGTGACCCCACCAAGGAGCACCAGGCCATTGTCTCCCACACTATCAACGACTTTATCCGCTCAGGGGATCTCCCATCCACTGCTACCAACCTTATAGTTCCCACACCCCGCACTTCCCGTTTCTACCTCCTACCCAAGATCCACAAACCTGCCTGTCCTGGCCGACCTATTGTCTCAGCTTGCTCCTGCCCCACCGAACTCGTTTCTGCATACCTCGACACTGTTTTATCACCCCTTGTTCAATCCCTTCCGATCTATGTTCGTGACACTTCTCACGCTCTTAAACTTTTCGATGATTTTAAGTTCCCTGGACCCACCGCTTTATTTTCACCATGGATGTCCAGTCCTTATATACTTCCATCCCCCATCAGGAAGGTCTCAAAGCTCTACGCTTCTTTTTGGATTCCAGACCTAATCAGTTCCCCTCTACCACCACTCTGCTCCGTCTAGCGGAATTAGTCCTTACTCTTAATAATTTCTCCTTTTGCTCCTCCCATTTCCTCCAAACTAAAGGTGTAGCTATGGGCACCTGTATGGGTCCTAGCTATGCTTGCCTTTTTGTTGGGTTTGTGGAACAATCTATGTTCCGTGCCTATTCTGGTATCTGTCCCCCACTTTTCCTTCGCTATATCGACGACTGCATTGGCGCTGCTTCCTGCACGCATGCAGAACTCGTTGACTTTATTAACTTTGCCTCCAACTTTCACCCTGCCCTCAAGTTTACCTGGTCTATTTCCGACACCTCCCTCCCCTTTCTAGATCTTTCTGTCTCTGTCTCTGGAGACAGCTTATCCACTGATGTCTACTATAAGCCTACTGACTCTCACAGCTATCTGGACTATTCCTCTTCTCACCCTGTCTCTTGCAAAAACGCCATCCCCTTCTCGCAATTCCTCCATCTCCGCCGCATCTGCTCTCAGGATGAGGCTTTTCATTCTAGGACGAGGGAGATGTCTTCATTTTTTAAAGAAAGGGGCTTCCCTTCCTCCACTATCAACTCTGCTCTTAAACGCATCTCCTCCATTTCACGTACATCTGCTCTCACTCCATCCTCCCACCACCCCAATAGGAATAGGGTTCCCCTGGTCCTCACCTACCACCCCACCAGCCTCCGGGTCCAACATATTATTCTCCGTAACTTCCGCCACCTCCAACGGGATCCCACCACTAAGCACATCTTTCCCTCCCCCCCTCTCTCTGCATTCCGCAGGGATCGCTCCCTACACAACTCCCTTGTCCATTCGTCCCCCCCATCCCTCCCCACTGATCTCCCTCCTGGCACTTATCCATGTAAGCGGAACAAGTGCTACACATGCCCTTACACTTCCTCCCTTACCACCATTCAGGGCCCCAAACAGTCCTTCCAGGTGAGGCATCACTTCACCTGTGAGTCGACTGGGGTGATATACTGCGTCCGGTGCTCCCGATGTGGCCTTTTATATATTGGTGAGACCCGACGCAGACTGGGAGACCGCTTTGCTGAACATCTACGCTCTGTCCGCCAGAGAAAGCAGGATCTCCCAGTGGCCACACATTTTAATTCCACATCCCATTCCCATTCTGACATGTCTATCCACGGCCTCCTCTACTGTAAAGATGAAGCCACACTCAGGTTGGAGGAACAACACCTTATATTCCGTCTGGGTAGCCTCCAACCTGATGGCATGAACATTGACTTCTCTAACTTCCGCTAGGCCCCACCTCCCCCTCGTACCCCAGCTGTTACTCATTTTTATGCACACATTCTTTCTCTCACTCTCCTTTTTCTCCCTCTGTCCCTCTGAATATACCTCTTGCCCATCCTCTGGGTCACCCCCCCCCCGTCTTTCTTCCCGGACCTCCTGTCCCATGATCCTCTCGTATCCCCTTTTGCCTATCACCTGTCCAGCTCTCGGCTCTATCCCTCCCCCTCCTGTCTTCTCCTATCATTTTGCATCTCCCCGTCCCCCTCCAGCTTTCAAATCCCTTACTCACTCTTCCTTCAGTTAGTCCTGACGAAGGGTCTCGGCCTGAAACGTCGACTGCGCCTCTTCCTATAGAAGCTGCTTGGCCTGCTGCGTTCACCAGCAACTTTGATGTATGTTGCTTGAATTTCCAGCATCTGCAGAATTCCTGTTGTTTGCGTACAAATTCACAGGTATCATTTCTGTTTTAGTTTTCAAAGGTTTAATGAAGATAATGTTGACTTTGTAATTAAAGGAAATTCCAAAGCAATTACATGAAATCCATCGTGGACAATAGGTTTCGAGTGACTGATGTATAAAGTTTTAATATTGTAAAATGTGTGACAAGGGAACCCGATGTTAAAAAGGTAGTTAAATATGAAACATATCTGTTTTTACAGAGTGTGCCTTGAATCTAGGAAAATGTCTCAATACATTTAGGTGGGAAAGGCAGGCAATAATGAAGAGGTAAGAACATGATAGATACACCCAGGGTGATTTGCCGGTAGTGTTTGGGAGAATTTCAAAAACGAAGTAAGGAATCTTGATTTGAGCAGCCAGCAGAAAATCACATCTGACTATGTTTAAGTATGTATCAAACCTCATCATAAAATTGCCGAACTCTGGGTTCATAATTTAATTACATGGGCAACATAGTACTGGGGCACCAAACCAGGCTGCAAATCCACATTCTTGCATTTGAAATTAACACAGCTCAAGATATCTGAAACAAGTAGTTTATGTTTGCAACATTTTGAAGGACATTAATAATATGATACAGGATTAATGAACCAAAAGAAAATTTAGATATGTTTGAGAGATCTTAATTATATCTACATGAGTAAATGGCAACATGCCCTCGTAAGGAATGGGAGAGTTCAATTCTTGCCATCTCATTCTAGGAAGGGTATGGAAGCTTTACAGAGGACGTAGAAGAGATTTACCAGGATGCTGCCTGGATTAGAGAGGTTGCCTTATGAGTATTGGTTGAGCGAGCTAAGTCTTTTCTCTTCGGAAAGGAGGATGAGAAGTGACTCGATAGAGATGTACAATTTGAGAAGGGGCATAGGTAGAGTGGAAAGGCAGACACTTCTTTCCAAGTTCAGAACGGCTAATACCAGAGGGCATACTTTTAAGGTTATTGGAGGAGAGCATAGGGGGATACAGTATCAGAGAAAGAATTTTACACAGAGGTGGTAAATGCATGGAATGCACTGCCAGGGATGGTGGTAGAGGCAGATACATTCAGAACATTTAAAAGACTCTTAAATAGGCACACGGATGAAAGCAAAATGGAGGAATGAAAAGGTTAGATAAATTTTGGAGTGGATTAAAAGTTCAGCACAACATCACAGACTGAATGGTCTGTACTGTAATGTACTGTTCTATATTCTACGAATTCCAGAAGCTGGCAGTCGGAATGATAAATATTTATTTATTCTCATCACAATGTGTACTTTTGGGAGATGGCAATTAATTCTGGATCAAGATTGTTTGATAAGAATGAAAACAAATTAAAACTGTATTTAAAACTGAATTTGTTTAAATCATAATCTATTTGCCACTTTCTGGTTCCATATGAGCTTAATATAGACAAATGCAAACTAATGAATGGTGGATATTGGAAATGAAGAACAACATTATAAACTGAATGTATCTGTGCCATGGAATAGAACACAGGAGAGGTACTGGTGGATACAGTCGATCGTTAGTTCAAAGTAATTTGTTACTGATCGCATAATTTAAATAAATTTATGAAACTAGCACAGAGAGCCTACGTAGTGCCTCAAATTAACAATTAATTTAAATTAAGCAGCTTCATATTGAAGAGTAGATTTCAGCTCACTGAAACTATCAGTGGACTAGAAAAGGAAGGAAAGGCATGATTACATAATACAAGAGCTTAATGTTTACCCATATTGAATTCTCCCAATAATCTCTAATACTTCCCTAATATTCTTCCCTGAGTGTTTTAATGATTTTCTAATACAGTAGATTCTAGATAATTAGGCCATTGGTTAACTGGGGTAGCTTTTTATTTGGGAGAGTTGTTGGGATTCCCTTCGTTTAGATGGCATACTATGCCGCTTAGTTGAGGCACGCAACTTGCTAAACAGGTTCTAACTAGCATCAGTCGTGCATACTTGTGAGGCCTTTAGACGGTAAATTGTATTTAGAGATAACATTTTTTAAATAGCGTCTCTTGTATGGGTCTACATTCAAAAAACAGGGATTTTTGTCACTGGCAGTTGGTGAGAAATAAGCAGTAAGACAATTCAGAACTGCTTTGCTCACTGCGGTTTCAAGCATTCAGGCTTGGAGATGCCAGAAATGGCCGGGAGTGGAAATGAAACAATTTCACTTCTTCGGGAAGTTAGGAACTATGAAGAATGCAGGTATGAACTATGAGGGTGTTGACAATCATCTTGAGTGTTACAATGGAAATGAAGATTTGGAGGATGCAATCATCGATAGCATTGCATGAAGTTAGTCCATTGTCTGTACTAGGTGTTCATTGCATACATTGGATAAATTCCTCCATTGATAACTATTAGGAACTAATACACAGTTTTATAGTGCTGGGATACTACTAGTGGTCTCCTAATATGTTCTGTATTTCATTTAAATATGTCATTTGTTACTCAGTTTGTCTTTTTGAAACATTTTTAACTATTTCCATGACACTGTCTATTGGGGCAACTGCTTAATTGGGCCGAAATGTACGGATGTGTCCCAATTAACTGGAATAAACTGTATATACGTACCTTGGCGGTAGAAAGGTCTGTTCTTTATGTATAGCAAATCTCTACAAAGTGCAGGTACACTTATGGATAATAAATTTTGAGGAACATGCAATACTCATGAGGTCATAACTTAAACTGCAATATCTAAAAGTATTCAACAACAATGACAACATACTACTTTTTTCTCTGGAATGACTTAATGTATTTTTGAACTGTACAAAGCTTTAACTATGGGTTGAGAATTCTGCTAAAACATACCATGATTATTCTTGTACACAGGAATCAAACTTATTAAAGAATGACAGAAAAAGCGTGATCTCCCAGTGGCCACCCATTTTAATTCCATTTCCCATTCCCATTCTGATACGTCAATCTATGGCCTCCTCTACTGTTGCAATGAGGGCACACTCAGGTTGGAGGAACAACATCTTATATTCCATCTGGGTACCCTCCAACCTGCTGGTATGAATATCGATTTCTCAAACCCGGTAATGGTCCCCCCTCTCCTTCACCATTCCCCATCCCCCCTTTCCCTCTTTCACCTGTCTCCTTACATGCCTATCACCTCCCTCTGGTGCTCCTCCACCTTTTCTTTCTTCCATAGTCTTCTGTCCTCTGCTATCAGAGTCCCCTGTCTCCAACCCTATATTTCTTTCACCAATCAACTTCCCAGCTCTTTACTTTACCCCTCCCCAACTTGTGGTTTCACCTATTACCTTGTGTTTCTTCCTCCCCTTCCCCCACCTTTTAACTCTGTTCATCTTTTTTTCTCCAGTACTGCTGAAGGGTCTTGGCCTGAAATGTCAACTGTACTCTTTTCCATAGAAGCTGCTTGGCTTGCTGAGTTCCTCCAACATTTTGTGTGTGTTGCTTGGATTTCCACCATCTGCAGATTTTCTCTGGTTTGTTATTAAAGAATGTTGTTTGCAGAATTTAGGATTTGTTATTAAAGAATGTTGTTTGCAGAATTTAGGATTATGTTTAGAAACATAGAAAACCTATAGCACAATACAGGCCCTTTGGCCCACAAAGTTGTGCCGAACATGTCCCTACCTTACAAGTTACTAGTGTTACCCATAGCCTCTATTTTTCTAAGCTCCATGTACCTATCCAAAAGACTCTTAAAAGACCCTATCGTATCCGCCTCCACCACCGTTGCCGGCAGCCCATTCCACGCACTCACCACTCTCTGCGTAAAAAAACTTACCCCTGACATCTCCTCTGTACCTACTCACAAGCACCTTAAACCTGTGCTCTCTCATGGCAGCCATTTCAGCCCTGGAAAAAAGCCTCTGACTATCCACATGATCAATGCCTCTCATCATCTTATACACCTCTATCAGGTGCTAGAGTAGGTCTAGTTCAAATGCAAGTCATATTCATCTCTAATTTAGAAGTTTAAACGTTCAAGCCCCGCTCCATTATTAGAATTTGTAATTAAAGGTGAAAAGTCAATGCAGTACTGAGAATTCTACTATTATTTCACAACTGTTTCACAAATGCAACTTTATGTTGTAGCTCTTGAGCTGCAGAATATTTCTTCATCTTTATAATGTAGAATACTTTATCATATTTTAGTACAAAACAGCTGCAGACTTCACATTAGAGCAAGGGTTCTGGGAGAAAGAGCAGATTGAAAGGGCTGGTTGCAGGGCAATGTTGAGAAAATTGAAATATAGAAACATAGAAACATAGAAAATAGGTGCAGGAATAGGCCATTCGGCCCTTCGAGCCTGCACCGCCATTTATTATGATCATGGCTGATCATCCAACTCAGAACCCAGCCTTCCCTCCATACCCCCTGACCCCTGTAGCCACAAGGGCCATATCTAACTTCCTTTTAAACATAGCTAATGAACTGGCCTCAACAGTTTGCTGTGGCAGAGAATTCCACAGATTCACCACTCTCTGTGTGAAGAAGTTTTTCCTAACCTCGGTCCTAAAAGGCTTCCCCTCTATCCTCAAACTGTGACCCCTCGTTCTAGACCTCCCCAACATCGGGAACAATCTTCCTGCATCTAGCCTGTCCAATCCCTTTAGGATCTTATACGTTTCAATCAGATCCCCCCTCAATCTTCTAAATTCCAACGAGTACAAGCCCAGTTCATCCAGTCTTTCTTCATATGAAAGACCTGCCATCCCAGGAATCAATCTGGTGAACCTTCTTTGTACTCCCTCTATGGCAAAGATGTCTTTCCTCAGATTAGGGGACCAAAACTGCACACAATACTCCAGGTGTGGTCTCACCAAGGCCTTGTACAACTGCAGTAGTACCTCCCTGCTCCTGTACTCGAATCCTCTCGCTATAAATGCCAGCATACCGTTCGCCTTTTTCACCGCCTGCTGTACCTGCATGCCCACTTTCAATGACTGGTGTATAATGACACCCAGGTCTCGTTGCACCTCCCCTTTTCCTAATCGGCCACCATTCAGATAATAATCTGTTTTCCTATTTTTGCCACCAAAGTGGATAACTTCACATTTATCCACATTAAATTGCATCTGCCATGAGTTTGCCCACTCACCCAACCTATCCAAGTCACCCTGCATCCTCTTAGCATCCTCCTCACTGCTAACACTGCCACCCAGCTTCGTGTCATCCGCAAACTTGGAGATGCTGCATTTAATTCCCTCATCCAAGTCATTAATATATATTGTAAACAACTGGGGTCCCAGCACTGAGCCTTGCGGTACCCCACTAGTCACCGCCTGCCATTCTGAAAAGGTCCCGTTTATTCCCACTCTTTGCTTCCTGTCTGCTAACCAATTCTCCACCCACACCAATACCTTACCCCCAATACCGTGTGCTTTAAGTTTGCACACTAATCTCCTATGTGGGACCTTGTCAAAAGCCTTTTGAAAATCCAAATATACCACATCCACTGGTTCTCCCCTATCCACTCTACTAGTTACATCCTCAAAAAATTCTATGAGATTCGTCAGACATGATTTTCCTTTCACAAATCCATGCTGACTTTGTCTGATCATTTCACCGCTTTCCAAATGTGCTGTTATCACATCCTTGATAACTGACTCCAGCAGTTTCCCCACCACCGACGTTAGGCTAACCGGCCTATAATTCCCCGGTTTCTCTCTCCCTCCTTTTTTAAAAAGTGGGGTTACATTAGCCACCCTCCAATCCTCAGGAACTAGTCCAGAATCTAACGAGTTTTGAAAAATTATCACTAATGCATCCACTATTTCTTGGGCCACTTCCTTAAGCACTCTGGGATGCAGACCATCTGGCCCTGGGGATTTATCTGCCTTCAATCCCTTCAATTTACCTAACACCACTTCCCTACTAACATGTATTTCGCTCAGTTCCTCCATCTCACTGGACCCTCTGTCCCTTACTATTTCTGGAAGATTATTTATGTCCTCCTTAGTGAAGACAGAACCAAAGTAATTATTCAATTGGTCTGCCATGTCCTTGCTCCCCATAATCAATTCACCTGTTTCTGTTTGCAGGGGACCTACATTTGTCTTTATCAGTCTTTTCCTTTTTACATATCTATAAAAGCTTTTACAGTCCGTTTTTATGTTCTCTGCCAGTTTTCTCTCATAATCTTTTTTCCCCTTCCTAATTAAGCCCTTTGTCCTCCTGGAAATGTAATTAAAAACAATGGATTTAGAGAAGTTTATAAGTTAAATTTAGTTAAGAAGTCCAATAAAGTGGAGATGAAATAGATGACAAGTCTGACACCATTACTGCAACAAAAAATGTGACAATATGTTGAAAGACCAGAGGTGGAGCAGCAAAATGTTAGACAGAGCGGCTTTTGAATTAGAATGAGATGATACTGCGAAGTATATTGAAAAGGGAAGGTTTTCTTAGACAGTGAAGGCCACTGAGTGTGTATTAAAATCAGTTTAATATTAGGTTTTAGTAGTATTTAATAAGTTAAATGTTCGAACCTACCTCTTCCTTGATATCAGATTGACAGAAAGACACATATCTCTGCTGTGGATTATCGAGGAGTGGTGAGGAACAGATCTGGACGTCATTAACATGTGCTTGAGAAAACGGAAGAAGTACAAGTGTAAATTCATGTGGGAAATTAGAATAGGAAGTACTTGTCGAGATGTGATGCGGTAGAATGAGAGAGGAGCATTCTCATTGAACTGGTCAATCGAGGAGATGCAATCAAATCTGGCAAGCAGATGAGGACTAGTGGAAAGCAAGAACTCTTACTCCCCTGCAGCCTCTGTCGCAAGATCACAAAATCACAACTCTAGAACAAAAGAACTAAAAGCAGCAGTCAGACATATAAATGTCAACCCTGCTGCATTGCTTATTAAGATTGTATATTATCCATCTTGTCCAAACTCCTTATCTTTGATTCACTTGGATCAAGAGAAACCTGATTTTGGAAGGCCATTACATGTCCAGGATTCATTTGCAGGTCTAGAAAATAGGTTGACTGGAGATGTTTTTAAATATGGGATGTTTATAAAAGATGATGGGGACTTCATAAAGGGAGCCATTTATAGTTAAAAGCAAAGCATTACAGCAGAGAGAGTTATCCGGTACATCACTGAAATAAGGTAATAGCTAACCTTTCCTCCTGTCTCTTATTTTGCTACTTCATTGATTTTTGTGGAAGCTAATCTGTTTCTAAGCATTCAAATCTGAAAAATAAACCATGTCTCTTCAAATCAATTGGCATTTAATACGTTTCAATATTCTCATAAAAATCTCTTACAAATGTATTATCTTGGCAAGTGCATCCTTAATGGAAGTATATATTGCTATTAGTAACTAAAGCAGCAAAGGTGGAAATTTAAAACTGTGTGAAGTTGATGATTGATTGAATGGATTTTAGAAGAGGCAAAATTAGAAATGGGAATATCACTTCTATGACACTCAATTCCACCTTGAATTGAATAGCAACACAGGTCCTTAATGTGTTTTTCTGCAATTCATTTGGTATTTTTACAAAACCTTGTTTATTTTAGTGAATATCAAATACATGATTTTAAAGCTATAGTGTTAAGGCTGAGGTTAAGGTCAGTGAATGTAGAAGAATTATTTCTCTTTTGCTAGCAAAATATCCCATAATCATGGAATTATTACAGAACAAAAGAAATAATTTAACCAATGAGTTTATGGCAGGTTTTTTGTGGGGGAATATATTCAATTTCATTCCTCCAATATTTTATCAGAGTTCTGGAAAATGTTTGTCTAAATTAACTACCCAATTGGTTTTGGAAAACTGATATTTGATATACACCATAACAGATATCTGTAGTGTTTGTTTATTTTGTACTTGGAGAGCTTAGAAAAGAACTAGTCTTTCCAGAGGGTTATGAATAATTTTAGAAAAGATAAAAAGAAACTGGAAAGTGATCAACATTTGAAACAGAGTCTGAGGTCATTTGGAATTCGTGCACTGTGCATTAAATCACCAGAGCCACGACTGCCACAGAAGTTAATCATTAGAGTGAGTATTTTAAACCAAACTTGACAATGGAGACTAGATTCGCTGCATAGGGAATTTACAAAGATGTTGAGTATAGAAAAAAATGGTTCAAATCAATAAAAGCAGAAGTGCTGGAAAGACTCTGCAGTCAAGGGGGGCGGGCATCGATGGAAAGAGAAATAGAGTTAAGGGCTCAGGTGGATATCTTACTGAGGTGTTGCTGGGGCTGGAGAACTGTAGGTGTGAAGGTTTAGAGGGGGATGAGAAACATGTTTTGTTCATGGACTAGTGATTGTTAAGTTTCCATTATATTAGAGGGTGGTAGAGGCAGATACACTCAACCCCTGGATGTCTACGTTAAATGTTATGACGTTGGAATACTGATCCAGCTCTGAAAAGTAGGATGTGGGCATTTTCTGCCCAGTCAGATAAAAATAACTGTTTAAACTCCTCTAAGTTGTAGGTATTCCCTGATATACGTTTTCTCTGAACAGATTAATTCAGAGTTCATCTGGGCTGCATTGGATTAAAAATCAGAAAGACATTCCAGTCTCTTCAACATAACACTGGAATTTTTCCTTACTCTTCTGATACAATGCTTGAACAGTGCTGCCTTAATTTGGACAGTTACCCTGCTGTTCACTTTCCACCCATCCATTTATTATCAACTTTGCATCCTCCTTGTCTTATGCCTATGCTCTCTGCAACTGTGAAAAACAATGTTTATACTTCTCCTAAATTCTGCAATGCAGCAGACATTTCCAAACAAATAAAACTAAATCTAACACTTTGCAGTAGGAGCATCCATTTTGCATTCTCGCCCATTTGTGGTTCTTATAGTCTAAGCTTCAAAGCGTGACAATGGTTTTATATGCACTTTTATGTCTTTATCATTGTGTTGTCTTATTTAAATGTCATAGCCTGTTTGGAAAACAATTGGTTGAAAATGAGAGATTACCCCTTTATCAATGCACTAAGCTGGTTATGAATACACGAGTTGAGTACCCCTTATTCGAAATTCCAAAATCTGGAAGCCTTTGAAATCCAAGTTTTTTTTTTGAGCGCTGACATAACGTTCCAAATGGAAAATTCCATAAGCTGTTGACAAGGTTCCCGGGTGATGCACAGGTTTCTGCGCACCACAGACAGTTCTGAGAAGTGACCTCACTTATGCAATGAACAAAAGTTAATGAAAAATAAAAAAATACTGCATAAAGTGAAAAAGGAAACCTTCGATCGTGTATTGTCAGCATTGTAGTAAACATGCCGCTTAATAGTATGCTGATGACGTACCAAGCAACAATCTATCATGATGAACCGAAAATTGAATATAATTGTGAATATTCAGCAGGCTGGTTGAAGAAAATTAAGAAAAGGCACGGCATTAAATTTCTAAAGTGTCAGCTGATCACAAAAAGCTAGCACCAGAACAAGTTTATAATGCTGTTTGTTTTTATACCTTACATAATGGCATTAAATTTTTAAAGCCATTCATTATATTAATGGCATGTAATAAACTTTATTATTAAGACTACTTACCAGTAGCACATAAATTCAGAGTCAGAAATGATGGCGATCCCAAGCTATCTCATTATATATTCCAAAATTTTAAAAGATCCAACACCCAAAACACTTCTGGTCCCAAGCATTTCGGATAAAGGGTACTCAACTGGTAGCAGTAATGGTGAATCATATCAGGTGAAAACAACTTAAACAGTTGGAAAAATATATGAAGAATATTAGTATTTAACACATGGATTCAAATGGTATCACAGAACTTTCATGGTTCCTGTTGGGACCTCTGTTTAGAGTCTGTAGTTACTCTAGCTTTGATGAATTGACCACTAGCAAACGAGTTAGTACATACAGACCTCTCTCCATGGTAGCCGCTGTACAATGGCAAAATAGGGCTGCCGTGAAGGTGGGGAGCGGGGGAGGTGCAAGGGATGGATAGTGGTAAGTAATGGAAATGACCTGGCATATTTCAGTGTTCCCCATTATTCCTGACCTCCCTCAATGTGGTTCGCACCCCAAAATGAATTAGTCCATAGCAATGCTTGAACTGTGCTGAAATGAAATGAATGGTCTCGTGCTACGGTAAACTGTAATCTGATCACCGTCGGATTGATCACTAGTCAGTTAAGAACTGACTGAAAAACAGAAGGCTGCACTCAGTGAAGGGAGATTTAATGAATTAGTTAACATTACGTTGTCCATTGTAAACAAACCGGGAGGCGCTGTGTGCATATCATCGATGTGAATTGCAAACCCTTTCATTCCTGAACCATAATTGTCTCCTGATATTTTGGGTTTTAAAAAAATTGGACCTCAAAATCCTAATTTCTGATGGCAATTGAAGAAACATGAGTTGTAACCTCTGCCAGCCAAACATTAGATATGCCAAGACAAATCATATCTTGAAGTGGACCAAGGTCTAATCCTTAATGGTTGCTAATGAGCCTAGAAGTAATTGCTAGAATGCACAGTGTGGTTTTTATGCACATTTTATGTATGAGAAAAATAGGCATAAATGGACTGACTCCTAAATAGCTATTTGTAGTGGAGTTCCTTAATTTATGGATAATTCTTAAATCAGAAGACAAAGGAAGCAGGACTTTATTCTCCTGTGTCAATAATTAATCACTCTTTTCTGAACTTTATTTTCACCACACATAACTTCTGATCGTGTGATGAACGTTCTTGTCTGAAGCCAACAAGAGCTTTGTTATTTATGCATATCAGAGCCTGAGAATGTCATTGGCTTTTGACTACAATTTTAAATGAAGACTGAATAGGGAATTAACTTCAAGTGAAAACATTGAGCAAAGGGGATCTAGGAAGAAAAGAGGCCGTTTTAATTCCCATGTTAGAATAGGAGTACACCTGTTGACAGATTCCAACAGCTTTATTCTCCATCCCTTGACACCCTCCAAAAGTCACCATCTACTGCCTGCTGTCATCAGCCGTCTTTTGTTATGAGCTATCAACACCAATCTATTGAACAGCTCTGCTTTCTGCTTCTTCCAGGCAAATAGCTGTACTAATGCTACAGTTAGGGACTAGGAACTGAAACTTGCCTCACCCTGACAAGATGGAATGAATTTTCCTGTTGATGCACATCTCAATAACAGCTACAATGCTCTCCCATCATTTACTGTATTAGTATCCACTGTTACATCTTCAAATTAGCACATCCACCAACTTTTTTTTGCTTATGCAGCCTTCCATGGTACTTGCCATTGTCTTCCCTCTTTCTGAAATCTGGGGCTGAAGGGCTGAATCTAATTTAGATCCATGGTTTAGATAAAGAAAGAAACTCTTGGGAATAGAGAGTTTTTCTTTCTCAAAAGAAATCATGGTTATTTTGATTACATTAATTATAACTAGAAGCATTCAATGAACTAATCAATCCTCATAGATGAACTGATGTGTTTTAATTTGTCATCTTTCTAATGGATATGAAGGATTTTTAGATGCTAAGGAATACTTTGTGTGAGCTTGTGTAATGTAACAACACAGCTGCTGTAGAAATGTCCATTTTTTAAGATGAGCAGACATTTTACAAAAATGAAGTGGCATATCATGTGGTGTAGTGGAATAGTTTGTAAATTTAACCTTTGCTGTTTTTGAAGTACAACCAAGGCAATGAGGTTTGAGGAAGAAGGGAAATGTAAGATGACTTGCTAATTGTTAAATGGATGCAAACAATTAAGCAAAACCATTATTTAAGTAAATCCAGGATATGCAAAAATATTTAAAATTGTTAAATGACATCAATAACCTTGACCTCTGATCCAATTAGCTGTATGACAGGTGTGTGGGACGTGATGCTCCATTTAGACTGGGGTGATATAATGACCAACTGCACCGCAGGTACTGAACCAGCTGCAAATGATGCCACATTAATTATTTACTAGTTTGACAAAAACAGACAAAAACGATTCATTTTGCTAATATCAAAGCATCCTTTCTCAACAGGAGAAAACAGATACAGCCTGATCCTTGGTTATGAACAGCATCCGTTTTAATAGATGTCTACATTAATTGACATTTTCTATCATCCAGAAGAAACCTCGGAGATCATGAATAAAGTTAGGGCAAGGTTTCTTCCAAACACCATACATGAAAATATTTCTTTGTTTTAAGTCAGCACATGTATCTCATTGTTCTTCCCAGCATTGTAGCTGTTGGGCGACTTCCAAAAATCATCAAGCTAATGAATGCTCAGTGTTGATTGTGGTCTTTAAAAGCCAAATCCCAACAGTTATAAAATAATTTTGCTGCTTTGTAGTGATGGTAGGCTGCACAGGTATCTATCGTTTCATATGCTCAAAAAAAAGCACAATTTTGTTCTTCTAAATGGTACCAACAACTCACAGTTTTGCCAATATTTGATGGTATTTCATCCTTTTCAGGTGACTTCCATATAAATCATATCGATATAAAATTCTACATTAAATTTTAAATGATGGCTTTCCTTTACCATCACATATACTGTATCATTTTATTTTGGTTTTGGCAGACATAGTACCTGCATCAGAATCAGAATTAGGTTTATCATCATCTGCACGTGTCGTGAAATTTGTTAACTTAGTAGCAGCAGTTCAATGCAATACATAATACAGAAGAAAAAGATATTAATAATAATAATAAATAAATTAATTAATTGTATACATATTTTGAATATATTAAAAATCGTGCAAAAACAGAAATAATATATATTTAAAACGTGAGGTAGTGTTTACAGGTTCAATGTCCATTTAGGAATCAGATGGCAGAGGGGAAGAAGTTGTTCCTGAATCGCTGAGTGTGTGCCTTCAGGCTTCTGTATCTCCTACCTGATGGTAACAGTGAGAAAAGGGCATGCCCTGGGTGCCGGAGGTCCTTAATAATGGACTCTGCCTTCCTGAGACACTGCTCCTTGAAGATGTCATGGGTACTTTGTAGGCTAGTACCCAAGATGGAGCTAACTAAATTTACAACCCTCTGCAGCTTCTTTCAGCCCTGTACAGTATCCCCCCTATACCAAACAGTGATGCAGCCTGTCAGAATGCTCTCCATGGCACATCTATAGAAGTTTTTGAGTGTAGTTGTTGACATATCAAATCTCTTCAAACTCCTAATGAAGTATTGTCACTGTCTTCCCTTCTTTATAACTGCATCGATATGTTGGGACCAGGTTAGATCCTCAGAGATCTTGACACCCAGGAACTTGAAACCGCTCACTCTCTCCACTTCTGATCCCTCTATGAGGATTGGTATATGTTCCTTCCTCTTACCCTTCCTGAAGCCCACAATCAGCTCTTTCATCTTACTGACGTTGAGTGCCAGGTTGTTGCTGCGACACCACTCCACTAGTTGTCATAACTCGTTCCTGTATGCCCACTCGTCACGATCTGAGATTCTACCAACAATGGTTGTATCATCAGCCAATTTATAGATGCTTATTGAGCTATGCCTAGCCACACAGTCATGTGTATATAGAGAGTAAAGCAGTGGGCTAAGCACACACCCCTGAGGTGTACCAGTGTTAATCATCAGCGAGGAGGAGATGTTATCACCAATCCGCACAAATTGTGGTCTTCCAGTTAGGAAGTCGAAGATCCATTTACAGAGGGAGGTACAGAGGCCCAGGTTCTGTAACTTCTCAATTAGCATTGTGGGAATGATGGTATTAAATGCTGAGCTATAGCTGATGAACAGCATCCTGGCATAGGTCTTTGTGTTGTCCAGGTGGTCTAAAGCCGCGTGGAGAGCCATTGAGATTGTATCTGCTGTTGACCTATTGTGGCGATAGGCAAATTGCAACAGGTCCAGATCCTTGCTGAGGCAGGAGTTCACTCGAGTCGTGACCAACCTCTCAAAACATTTCATCACTGTAGATGTGAGTGCTACTGGGCGATAGTCGTTTAGGCAGCTCACATTATTCTTCTTAGGTAATGTCAAAGTGCTGTAAGAATTGTAAAGTGCGATGCAGCATTTGTGAAAATTCACAAAGACTGTGTTGCCCAGGATGGCTGGCATTCATGTGGGAGGCTGGAGTTGTGTTGCCATTAGGGATTCTCTTTCACCAAGTGCATGAAGAAAATTAATATTAATGAACTTATGTCACATGTTTGTAACATGGAATAGCATTCATAGTATCTTGTATAGTATCCAGTTATTGTTATACTGTTGAAGGTGCTCGAACTCTTGGTTTAGTTACAGTGCAATGAAATTTTATAACAGTTATGTATTTGACCTCGTATGTCACCTGCTTTGTACTTTTTACAGAAGGGGCTGTGATGAAATTTTAGGATTTAATGTTGTGTATTTGTTTTAACATTTAATTTGGCATTATCTCTTCTGAAAATTTATCTCACAGATAAAACAAACTGCAATTTACAGATTTTGAAATTGGTACCTTGCTTTACCTAAGGAGCACCAAGATATCTAAAGAATATTTTAATGAAAACGCCATCTTCATTTGATGAGAAATTTATTGATTTTGCAAATATTCTTTCCTGTTTATTGCACAGTGAAATAGGGCAAAGGCTGTTTGCAGGAGATTTCAGTTCAAGGTTTATTGCATTTGGAAAAGTTACCTAATAGAAACAGAACAAGAATGAAGTTATCAGTTAAACATACGCAAGTATGGGAAGATGAAAAAAGCAATGTATTGGGAATAGAGAGTTTTTCTTTCTCAAAAAGAAATGATGGTTATTTTGATTACTTGCATCCAAAACCATTCGATGTCCTAATCAATCCACATAGATGAACTAATGTGGCTTTAATCTTCCACCTCTCTAATGGGTGATTTCCTAATGGTATACAGAACTTGTTAAAAAAAAAGGCTTAATCTCAATTTTAAATGGAGTAATAGAGGTATCTGAGGGACTTAACACCTTCTATCTCATCAAGATGATGTGGAGTCCTTCAGACAGAACGCTGTGCACCAACATTTCTATCCATTTCATATATTAGGTCATAAGATATAGAAGCAGAATTAGGCCGTTTGGCCATTGAGACTGCTCCACCATTTCAACATGGCTGATCCAATTTCCCTCTCAGCCCTAATCTCCTGTCTTCTCCCCATATCCCTTCATGCCTTGACCAATCAAGAATCTATCACCTTGTGCCTTAAATATACATAAAGACTTGGTCTCCACAGCTTCCTGTGGCAAAAAATTCCATAGATTTACCATTTTCTGGCTTAAGAAATTCCTCCTTGTCTCCAATCTAAAAGGACACTTTCTATTCTGAGGCTGTGTCCTCTGGTCTTAGACTCTCCCATCACAGGAAACAATCTCTCCACATTCACTCTTTCAAGACCTTTTACCATTTGATAGGTTTCGATGAGATTACCCCTCATTCTTCTGAATTCCAGAGAATACAGGCTTAGAGCCATCAAATGCCCTTCATACAACAAGCCATTCAATCCTGGAATAATTTTTATGAACCTCCTTTGAACCCTTCCCAGCTTCAGCACATCCCTTCTAAGACAAGAGGTCCAAACCTGCACACAATACTCAAAGTAAGGCCTCACCAGGGATTTTTAAAATTTCAATATTATGTAAGACCATAAGACCATAAGATATAGGAACAGAAATAGGCCATTCAGCCCGGCGAGTCTGCTCCGCCATTCAATCATGGGCTGATCCAATTCTTCCAGTCATTCCCACTCCCCTCCTTCTCCCTATACCCTTCGATGCTCTGGCTAATCAAGGACCTATCTATCTCTGCCTTAAATGCACCCAATGACTTGGCCTCCACAGCCGCTCGTGGCAACAAATTCCACAGACTTCCTTCAATCCTGAAGTTATGCCCTCTTGTTCTAGACTCCCCTACCATGAGAAATAATTTTGCCATATCCAATCTGTTCAGGCCTTTGAACATTTGGAATTTTTCAGTGAGATCCCGCCTCGTTCTCCTGAACTCCAGGGAATACAGCTCAAGAGTTGCCAGATGTTCCTCATATGGTAACCCTCTCATACCTGGAATCATTCTCATGAATCTTCTCTGAACCCTCTCCAATGTTAGTATATCCTTTCTAAAATAAGGAGCCCAAAACTGCACACAATACTCCAAGTGTGGTCTCATGAGTGCCTTATAGAGACCCAACATCACGTCCCTGCTCTTTTATTCTATATCTCTAGAAATGAATGCCAACATTGCATTTGCCTTCTTCACTACTGGCTCAACCTGGAGGTTAACCTTTAGGGTATACTGCATAAGGACTCCAAAATCCCTTTGCATCTATGCATTTTGAACTATCTCCCCATCTAAATAATAGTCTGCCCATTTATTTCTTCCACCAAAGTGCATGACCATACACTTTCCAACATTGTATTTCATTTGCCACTTCTTTGCCCATTCCCCTAAACTATCTAAGTCTCTCTACAGGCTCTCTGTTTCCTCAACACTACCCACTTCTCCACCTATCTTTGTATCATCTGCAAATTTAGCCACAAATCCATTAATCCCATATTACAAATCAATGCCATACATTGTAAAAAGCAACTGTCTCAACACTGACTGCTGTGGAACTACACTGGTCACCGGCAGCCAGCCAGAATAGGATCCCTTTATTCCCACTCTCTGTTTTCTGCCGATCAGCCAATGCTCCACCCATGCTAATAATTTCTCTGTGATTCCATAGGCTCTTATCTTGCTAAGCGTTCTCATGTGTGACACCTTGTCAAGGCCTTCTGGAAATCCAAGTACACCACATCTACTACATCTCCTTTGTCTACCCTGCTTGTAATTTCTTCAAAAAATTGCAGTAGGTCAGTCTGGCAGGATTTTCTTTTCGGGAAACCATGCGGGCTTTGGCCTATCTTGTCATGTGCCTCCAAGTATTCAGTAATTTCATCCCTAACAATCGATTCCAACAACTTACCAACCACTGAATTCAGGCTAACAGGTCTATAGTTTCCTTTCTGCTGCCTCCCACCCTTCTTAAATAGCGGAGTAACATTTGCAATTTTCCAGTCATCTGGCACAATGCCAGAACTTATTGATTCTTGAAAGATCGTTGTTAACGCCTCCACAATTTCTCCAGCAACTTTCTTCAGAACCTGAGGGTGCATTCCATCAGGTCCAGGAGATTTATCCACCCTCAGACCATTAAGCTTCCTGAGCACCTTCTCGGTTGTAATTTTCACTGCACAAACTTCACTTCTCTGAAACTCTTGAACGTCCAGTATACTGCAGATGTCTTCCACTGTAAAGACTGATGCAAAATACGCATTCAGTTCCTCTGCCATCTCTGCATCTCTGATTACAATATCTCCAGCGTCATTTTCTATTGGTCCTATATCTACTCTCAACTCTCTTTTACCCTTTACATACTTAAAAAAAGCTTTAGTATCTTCTTTAGTCGCCAGCTTCCTTTCATAATTCATTGTTTCCTTCTGATAACCTTCTTAGTTTCCTTCTGAAAGTTTTTAAAATGTACTTACTTTTATATTCAAGTACTCTTGAAATGAATGTTAACGTTGCATTTGCCTTCCTCACCACAGACCAGCACAAGGACTCCCAAGGTCTCCCAAGTCTCTTTGCACCTCAGCTTTTTTGTATTTACTCTCCATTTAGAAAACAGTCAACCCTTTCATTTCTTCTACCAACTTGCATGACCATACACTTCCCAACACTGTATTCCATCTGCCATTTCTTTGCCCATTCTCCTGATCTGTCTAAGTCCTTCTGCAGACCCTTTACTTCCTCAAAGACACCTGATCCTCTACCTATCTTCATATCATTTGCAAACTTTGCATCAAAACCATCAATTCCATCATCCAAATCATTAACATATAACATAAAAAGAAACGGTCCCAACACCGACCCTGTGGAACATCACTAGTCACCGGCACTCAGCCCTTTATTCCCGCTTTTTGCCTCCTGCCAATCAGCCACTGCTTTGTCCATGCTAGAATCTTTCCTGTAATATCATGGGCTCATAGTTTGTTAAGGAGCCTCATGTGTGGCACCTTGTCAAAGTACACAACATCAACTGATTCTCCTTTGTCTATCCTGCTTCCAACAGGTTTGTCAGGCAAGATTTTCCCTTGAGGAAACCATGCTGACTGCAGCCTATTTTATCATGTGCCTCCAAGTACCCTGAGACTTCATCCTTAATAATTGACCCCAACATCTTCCCAATCACTGAGAGCTACAGTTTCCTTTCTTTTGTCTCTCTCCCTTCTTGGAGTGACATGTACAATTTACCAGACTTCTAGAACTATTCCAGAATCTAGTGATTCTTGAAAGATCAATACTATTGCCTTCACCTTCTCCTCAGCCACCTCTTTCAAACCCTGCTCCAGGTGACTTATCTACCCTCAGACTTTTCAGTTTCCCAAGTACCTTCTCTCTAGTTATGATAACTTCACATATTTCTGCCCCTGACACTCTTGAACTTCTGGCACACTACTAGTGTCTTCCACAGTGAATACTAATGCCAAATATTTATTCAGTTCATTTTGATGCCCCCTCTCTTACCTCTCCAGCATTGTTTTCCAGTGGTCTGATATCCACTCTCATCTCTCTTTTACAGTTTATGTATCTGAACAAACTTTTGGTATCCTCTTTAATATTAGTGGCTAGCTTACATTTGTATTCCATCATTACTTTCTTAATGACTTCCTTAGTTGCCTTCTGTTGGTTTTCAAAAGCCTCCCAATCCTCTAACTTCTCAGAGAATTTTACTCTATTATATGCACTGTCTTTGGCTTTTATGTTGGCTTTGACTTCTCTTATAAACCACAGTTTTGTCATCTTTCCTTTAGAATTCCTCTTCCTCTATGGGATATATACAGTATATCCTGTGCTTTCCGAATTGCTTCCAGAAATTCCAGCCATTGCTGCTCTGCCATCATCCCTGCCAGTGTTCTTTTCCAATCAATTCTGGCCAAATCCTCTCTCATGCCTCTGTAATTCCCTTTACTCCACTGTAATACTGATACATTTGACTTTAGCTCCTCCTTTTCATATTTCAGGATAAACTGAAATGGATAAGAACATAGAACATAGAACATAGAATAGTACAGCACATTACAGGCCCTTGGGCCCACAATGTTGTGCCGACCCTCAAACCCTGCCTCCCATATAAGTCACCACCTTAAGTTCCTCCATATACCTGTCTAGTAGTCTCTTAAACTTCACTGGTGTATCTGCCTCCACCAGTGACTCAGGCAGTGCATTCCACGCACCAACCACTCTCTGATTAAAAAGCCTTCCTCTAATATCCCCCTTGAACTTCCCACCCCTTACCTTAAAGCCATGTCCTCCTGTATTGAGCAGTCGTGCCCTGGGGAAGAGGTGCTGGCTATCCACTCTATCTATTCCTCTTATTATCTTGTACACCTCTATCATGTCTCCTCTCATCCTCCTTCTCTCCAAAGAGTAAAGCCCTAGCTCCCTTAATCTCTGATCATAATGCATACTTTCTAAACCAGGCAGCATCCTGGTAAATCTCTTCTGTACTCTTTCCAATGCTTCCACATCCTTCCTATAGTGAGGTGACCAGAACTGGACACAATACTCCAAGTGTGACCTAACCAGAGTTTTATAGAGCTGCATCATTACATCGCGACTCTTAAACTCTATCCCTCGACTTATGAAAGCTAACACCCCATAAGCTTTCTTAACTACCCTATCCACCTGTGAGGCAACTTTCAGGGATCTGTGGACATGTACCCTGAGATCCCTCTGCTCCTCCACACTACCAAGTATCCTGCCATTTACTTTGTACTCTGCCTTGGAGTTTGTCCTTCCAAAGTGTACCACCTACACTTCTCCGGGTTGAACTCCATCTTCCACTTCTCAGTCCACTTCTGCATCCTATCAATGTCTCTCTGCAATCTTTGACAATCCTCTACACTATCTACAACACCACCAACCTCTGTGTCGTCTGCAAACTTGCCAACCCACCCTTCTACCCCCACATCCAGGTCGTTAATAAAAGGCACAAGAAGTAAAGGTCCCAGAACAGATCCTTGTGGGACACCACTAGCCACAATCCTCCAATCTGAATGTACTCCCTCCACTACCACCCTCTGCCTTCTGCAGGCAAGCCAATTCTGAATCCACCTGGCCAAACTTCTCTGGATCCCATGCCTTCTAACTTTCTGAATAAGTCTACCATGTGGAACCTTGTCAAATGCCTTACTAAAATCCATATAGATCACATCCACTGCACTACCCTAATCTATATGCCTGGTCACCTCCTCAAAGAACTCTATCAGGCTTGTTAGACATGATCTGCCCTTCACAAAGCCATGCTGACTGTCCCTGATCAAATCATGATTCTCTAAATGCCTATAGATGCTATCTCTAAGAATCTTTTCTAACAGCTTTCCCACTACAGACGTAAGGCTCACTGGTCTATAATTACCCGGACTATCCCTACTACCTTTTTTGAACAAGGGGACAACATTTGCCTCACTCCAATCCTCCGGTACCATTCCCGTGGACAATGAGGACATAAGAATTGCTGGTGTAGAACATTCAAAATTCATACAGACATGTGCAATAATTAAGTGGAAAATCTAACTTAAGTTTTCATGTAGAACTGACAGTGCCTTGGGTCAACTGGATTGAGGAGGCATTTGCATTTAAGAAAGCCAAATGTCAGGAGATGGTAGAGCCGGACCAGAGAGTGGTAGACAGCATGTTGTGAGCCAAGAGAGGTGAGGTGTAGATGTTTTGCTGGCTGCTCGCTCTACAGAACCTCCCTTCTCCTTGGCATTATGGGGGCTGCAAAGAGAAGAGCCATCCGGACCGTCACAGAGGATGCTGAGTGTGCCTTCAGATGATTATGAATCAAGAGGTGTGACCCATGGACCAATGCTGCTGGGACATGAGCTGAGGCCTGATCAACCCTGGCTGTGTGGTCTGGGTAGGGTGTCTGATGTTTAAAGAGCCGAAACAGCCAATGACGCCAGGTTACGTCACTGATGATGTGTCCCAGCGCATCCTTGGATGAGTCTCGGCACCATAAGCTCTGGTTCAGCCAGTGATGCTCAGGAATAGTCTGGATGACAACCAAGAGCAGGTTCGAGACTACTGGAGAGACAGTTGACAGCTTGGAAAGCGCTAGCAACCCACCTTGCATCTTCCAAGAGGAAGAAACCCTACCAGCTACGAACAGACCTACAGAGATATACCCCCAGGGGAGCCCAAGGGGAGGGGGGGAGGATGGTGAGCACCCAGCCAGGATGGACCTCAGAATATCAACCTTTGCAAACAGATAATTGATTATGAGAGAGACACATTTGTCACAAAGTCTGCAAGAACCTGTGTGGCCTAAAAATACATCAGGCCAAGATGAAGTACCTGGAACAGGAGAGTGTAAAGCAGTGCTCAGGATTCATCCCTGCTGCAACCCAGAACCTCCAAGTACTTTATACTTCATTGTCGCCAAACAATTGATACTACAGTGGACAATCATCACAGCGATATTTGATTCTGCGCCAGAAGTACCAGAAACTCCCACTCCAGGCAGAGTAGCAGATCACTGGTATGTTCATCTGCTCTCACTCCGTCCTTCTGCCACCCCACCAGGAATAGGGTTCCCCTGGTCCTCACCTACCACCCCACCAGCCTACGGGTCCAACATATTATTCTCCGCAACTTCAGCCACCTCCAACGGGATCCCACCACTAAGCACATCTTTCCCTCCCTCCATCTCTCTGCTTTCCGCAGGGATCGCTCCCTACGTAACTCCCTTGTCCATTCGTCCCCCCCATTCCTCCCCACTGATCTCCCTCCTGGCACTTATCCTTTTAAGCGGAACAAGTGCTACACATGCCCTTGCACTTCCTCCCTTACCACCATTCAGGGCCACAGACAGTCCGTCCAGGTGAGGTGACACTTCACCTGTGAGTTGGCTGCTGTGATATACTGCGTCCGGTGCTCCCGATGTGGCCTTCTATATATTGGCAAGACCCGACACTGACTGGGAGACCGCTTTGCTGAACACCTACGCTCTGTCCGCCAGAGAAAGCAGGATCTCCCAGTGGCCGCACATTTTAATTCCACATCCCATTCCCATTCTGACATGTCTATCCACGGCCTCCTCTACTGTAAAGATGAAGCCACACTCAGGTTGGAGGAACAACACCTTATATTCCGTCTGGGTAGCCTCCAACCTGATGACATGAACATTGACTTCTCTAACTTCTGTTAATGCCCCACTTCCTCCTCGTACCCCATCCGTTATTTATTTTTATACACATATTCTTTCTCTCACTCTCCTTTTTCTCCCTCTGTCCCTCTGAACATACCCCTTGCCCATCCTCTGGGTTTCCCCCCTCCCTGTCTTTCTCCCGGACCTCCTGTCCCATGATCCTCTCATATCCCCTTTGCCAATCACCTGTCCAGCTCTTGGCTCCATCCCTCCCCCTCCTGTCTTCTCCTATCATTTTGGATCTCCACCCCCCCCCACTTTCAAATCTCTTACTAACTCTTCTTTCAGTTAGTCCTGACGAAGGGTCTCGGCCTGAAATGTCGACTGTACCTCTTCCTAGAGATGCTGCCTTGCCTGCTGCATTCACCAGCAACTTTGATGTGTGTTGCTTGAATTTCCAGCATCTGCAGAATTCTTGTTGTTTACTGGTATGTTCAATGGCCTCCAGCAAGCCACCGGAGGGAGTGGCTGCAATCTGAGGAGGACATAGTCCACATCATTGAGGCAATAGCCAAGGGAGTTGTTGATAGATGACTCCAGACCATGTCAACTATCACTGTAAGCTTTGCTACTGAGAGATTCAGTCTAGTGGTGAAGAAAGCCAGCAAGGCCCCCTGCACAATGAAATGCAGGGCAGCCAAAATACACCAGCTGTATCAAAAGGTCTGATCCCTGACTAAACAGTACAGGGGTGCGAGTGAAGAAGAGAAACCACCACTTTCTGATACCTGTAATATCCTCAGAAGTAAGCTTATGACACTGTGCAGGGCAGAATAGGACAGAAGACGGGGAAGAAAGAGAGCCAGGAAATGAGCTCCATTTATTGTGTATCCCTGTGGATTCACAAAGCAGCTGCTCGGACAAAAGCATAGTGGGCACCTCACGTGCTCCAAACAAGAGATGAATCTACACCTTCAGAACTCCCTCCATGACTCAGAGAGGGAGTGGGAGCTAGGACACCATATTCCCTAATAAACTCTCCTCCTCCTCCTGAGGTTAAGTTCAATGGCAAGGAGCCCAACTGGGAGAAGATCTAGGAAGAAGTCAGAGCAGCCACAGTTAATTGTGTTTGTTGCCCCAGAGGAGCACAAGCTATACAAGCACTGCCCTAAGCTCCTCCAGCTACTTTGGAAACTCCTTAGGGTTATCTGGTTTAGGAAAAAGGTCGTGGACCAGTGGAGGTGTGCAGAGAGAGGGTTTAGATCCACAAAGAGGAGAACTTCAAGGATATTGAGCAGTTTAGATCCATGTCACTACTCATTGTGGAAGGGTTGATATTTTTCAGTATCATTTCCCATCACCTGACTGAGTTTCTTCTCAAAAATGACTACATTGATACATCTGTACCGAAAGGAGGGATTTGCAGAGAGCCAGAGTGCCTGGAACACACCAAATGGGCGTAACTTCCCAGCTGATCAGGGAAGTGCACGAAGGAAAGGAAGCCCTCGTTGTACTATAGCTAGATCTTGCCAGCGCGTATGGGTCATTACCACATAAGCTGGTGGAGATCACGCTGAACTGACATCATGCTCTAAGGAGGATAAAGGACCTCATCCTGAGAGTCTCCTCAGGAATGACCACATCAGGCTGGCACCAGGGCATCGTAACATGATGCGTCATCTCTTCGCTCGGATCGTGAACATGTTGGTTAAAGCAGCCGAAGTGGAGTGCAGAGGTCCTCTGACTAAGACAGCCTTGCAGCAGGCCCCAATCAGAGCCTTCATGGATGATCTCATTGTGACAGTTACATCAGTCCCAGGCAGTAGATGGATCCTGCAGGGGCTAGAGAGGATCATTGCACGGGGAAGGGGACCACAAAGGAGTTGGGAGTCTGGCTCACACTGTGGACATGTCTGCCTACCTGGAAAAATTAAGGCCTGGATGTACCAGCATGGCATCCTCCCCCCCGCCCCCCCCCGATCATCTGACCAATGTTGGTATATGAGGTACGCTTGTCAATACTTGAGGATATTGAAAGAAAGATCAATGGTGGTCCTTCGAAGATGGAAGGGCCTCCCATGTCGCCTGAGCAGCGTGGCTCTGTATGGGAAGAGGAATGATTTGCAGCTTCCCTTCAGTAGCCTGAATGAGGAGTTCATGGTTTCCTGTACAAAATCACTGCTGCTGTATGGAGATTCCAGCAACTCCAAAGTCTCGACATTAGGCATTATTGATGCACAGGCAGGAAGTGGAAGGCACAGGACACAGTGGAGATGGCTGAGTCAAGTCTGAAACACAGGGATCTTGTTGGGCTAATGGCATCTGGTTAGGTGGGGCTGGACAACTTCCCTTCAACCTGCTTCAACAATCCTAGGGCAGGGACAAACACAGACTGGTTCAGGAAGAGGAGAGAGCAGTTGTCAAGGAAGTGCGTACCACCAGGATGGTAGAAATGGGGCACAAGGAGCTTGGACAAAGTGGGAGGGTGCGCTGAAGTGGAAGATCTCCTGGTCCAAAATCTGGCAGGCAGAACCCCAGCGCATCAAGTTCACGATCCAGGCTGTGTACGATGTCCTTTCTAGTCCAACAAACCTTTTTGCTTGGAGCAAAATTGAGGCAACATGATGTCCTCTCTACCCCGGTAGAAGGACCCTGGAACACATCCTCAGCAGCTGCACAAAAGCCCTGGGAGAAGGTCACTACCAGTGGCACCATGACCAGGTGCTGAAGGCAGTGGCAGAAAATATTTCCTTGGGCATTAACTACAGTAATCACCTCCGCCAACCCAGAAAGCCCATAGCCTTTGTCAAAGCTGGAGACCAACCACAGCCTCAGCCCAGGTCACGTTGTCTGACTGGCAAATGAAAGCTGATCTTGGCAAGCAGTTAAAGTTCCCTGCCTTCATTGCATCATCGTCCCTGAGGCCTGGCATGGTCAATCTGTCAGAAACCTTGAAGCAGGAGGCCATGGTATAACTGATAATGTTTTGGGAAGACCAGTTTGAGGAGGTGTTTGAGTGCGAGGCCAAATACTACGAACTGGGAGAGCAGTGCCAGAGCCAGGGGTGAAATGCATAATGTGATCCTGTAGAGGATAGGTGGAGAAGTTTTGGTGGCTGCGTAGTCTGCAGAACCTTCTCCCTCATTGGCAAAATTCGGGCTGCAATAAGAAGAGCCATCAGGGCCATTATGTGCCTCCAGACAGCTGTCGATCAAGGGGAGTGACCTGTGGGCCAATGCTGTGAGGACACAAGCCGAGGCCTGATCGGCCCAGCCTGTGTGGCCTGGGTAGGGTGTCTGATGTTGAAAGACCCGAAACAACCTGGTGACTCCAGGTCACATCACTGATGATGTGTCCCAGCACATCCTAGGACGTATCTCAGCATCTGATATACAACATTTAAAAATCATACAAAAATGTCCAATAATTAAGTGGAAAATGTAACTTATTTAACTAATAATTTGCAGTTGCCTTTGATAACAGCTTATTGTTAATGAGTACAGGTAGCTCCTTTATAATGTGTTTCCAAATGGAAATTGATTGTTGCACTTGATGGATTAGGGATCACTTTTACATTACACAGGCTGCACTAGTTATAGCATGATTGGAGGAAACCTTTTAAAATCTGTGCTTTAAAGAAAACAATAGCCTATTCTGTGACAACATGATTTTCTATAATGCAAGGCTTCTTAGAAATGTAATTATTGCATTACAGCAGAGCTACTTCTATTACAAAATGTTCCCTCTAATTTGTAGTGAACAGTGTGCCCAAAAATCTTGTGCTGTGCAATCTTTTTGCCAATGACAACAATATGTGTGCACTGAATTATTGATTCAATAATTTCTTCAATATAAACAGTATAAATAAGCCAGTTCTAAAATCTGCCAACAAATCATTGCAAACTCCACGTTGTCAACACCTTCCATATCAGAAACCAGAAAAGGTAACGTGGTTGTGTACGATCGTGAACTATACTTAAAATGCCAATGAAATAGAGGATGCAACCTTTTGTGCACAGTTTAAATTCCTTTCTGCACTAGAAGCAAAAGATACCTGTGCACCTTAGAGGAAACACTGACTATGAAATGATGCATAATTGCCGTTTGAATATATATGCATTCAGTGTTCCAAGGAAATTAAAGATAGGCAAAGAAAATATTGTTCCCAAGATATGTTTTCTTTTCTAATGAAAACAAACTACATGGAATGAGTTCTCATAAATTCATTTAAATTGTCTATTTTTTAAAACAAAACAGTGAATAAAAGAACAATAATCTCAATCATATGGTTAAAAGTCCAGCTAGAAATATTTTAATGGCTTTAAAATATTCTGAGGCTTGCCACAGCCGAATGTTTATTATTGAAGAGCTGCTGATGTGTTGTGGGCAATCATGGCAGGATGCATTCAGCAGCAAAGTAATTGCATTTGTTAGTGATCTGGATGAAAGGTGCCTGAACAGATCTACCCTTCTCTATATTGTGGATTCTCATTGAATGATATCAGTTGTTGTCAGGCAATATTTCAAAGATCAGTTATCCAAAATGCCCTGGACAATATTCATCCTTGAACTAATATCACTGAAATAGATTTTCTGACCAGGATCACATTGCTGTTTGTGAGACACTGAGGTTTCTTGCATTAAAATGAGGATGACAAACATACTTCAAGATGTAAATTGTTTTAGGATATCTTGAAATTGCTAAAAGGTATTGTACATTATTGTTAGGTGCTATATAATGACATCTTTTCCTTTTATTGAAATGGTGAAAATTCACAATTGATTAAAAACCTTAATTTAAATTACTATAATGTCAAAACTGATTAAGAAAAACTTTAATCCAAAGTATGTGGTATGTGTTCCTCTGTTAGCCTATAAGTTTAACCATAAATTAGCTTCTAGTGTTAAAACACTAAAAAGTACAACACCAAATCCTATCTAAGCTTAATTAATGTTGATTAATATCGATTTTTCCTTCTGGTAAATAAATCACCCCCCCCCACTTCATCTATTTCCCACTTTGACCTTTAACCTCTTCTGGCCTGGCTATTACTTCCCTCTGGATGCCCTCCTCCTTCCCTTTCTCCTATGGTCTACCCTCCTCTCCTAGCGGATTCTTCCTTCTCCAGCCCTTGACCTTTCCCACCACCTGGTTTCATCTATCTCCTTCCAGCTAGCCTATTTTCCCTCAATCCACCTTTTTATACTGGCATCTTCCCTCTTCCTTCTCAGTCCTGAGAAGGGGCTCGGCCCGAAATGTCAGCTGTTCGTATGCATAGATGCTGCCTGACCTCATGAGTTTCTCCAGCATTTTGTGTGTTTTGCTACGCTTATTTAGGCTGTGTTAAATAAGCAAAATCCTAATTTGGCTGAATAATGCATATTTTTGTGATAATGTGAGATGAGATATTCATTCTTTTGACCCCTTTTTTCATCCTGTCTAATATGCCACCAAAGACTCTGGCAAATTCCTGCAAATCTGCTGGGGAGAGCACTCCGACTGGTTGCATACCTGCCTGGTATGGAGAATCCAAAGCAAGGGAGCAAAAGAGTCTGTAGAGGATTGTAGACTCAGCCATCTCCATAATGGGCACAACCCTTCTGACCATTGAGGATATATTTATTTTTTTATTGGAACTTATAGTAACTTTTTATGTCTTGCACTGTACTGCTGCCTCAAAAATAAACAAATTTCACAAAATATGTCAGTGATAATAAAACTGATTCTAACTTGAAGATGTGTGGCGCGTGGCCAAGTGGTTAGGGTGTTGGACTAGCGATCTGAAGGTCGTGGGTTCGAGCCTTGGCCGAGGCAGCATGTGTGTACTTGAGCAAGGCACTTAACCGCACAATGCTCCAGTCTATCCAGCTGAGAATGGGAACCGGCAAAAATGCTGGGGGTTAACCTCGCGATAGATTAGCGTCCTATCCAGAGGGCAGTCTCATACTCTCAGTCGCTTCACGCCACGGAAACCGGCATAAGCACCAGCCTGATGGGCCACAAGGCTCGGGACAGACTTTAATCTTAATCTGATTTGAAGAGTCAGAGTTATTCAGCACCAGAACAGACCTTTTGGACACCACAGACTTAGTTAACATAATCTTATTTTCCAACACATGTTTCCAACAGCTCCAGCTGTTGTTTGTGTAATGCTCTCGACAGATCTACCATAATATCCCTCCACTTACGAATTATGTTCTGGTTAAGAATACAGGTTTTCCTTATTCCTCGGAACAATATCTACCTCTGATGCTGTCTTCAGCATGTCCCAGGATCCTACCATTCATCTGAGCCGTACTCATCACGGGGCACACGGTAGTGTGGTGGTCAGCACAACGTTTTACAGTACAAGCGACAGCTCAATTTCTGCCATTGCCTGTAAACAGTTTGTACATTCTCCCTATGACCGTGTGGGCTTCCTCTGGGTGTTCTGGTTTTCTCCCACATTTAAAAGATGTACCAGTTGATAGGTTAATAGGTTATTGTAAATTGTCTCATGATTAGGCTAGGATTAAATCAGGGGATTGCTGGGCAGCATGCTTGAAGTGCCAGAAGGACTGTTTCTGCTCTGTATCTCAATAAACAAACAAACAAATAAATAAATAAATCATTTTTATGTGCCATGTTGTATGATGTGGGCAATCATGGTCTCGTCCATGACCATGATTATTTTTGGCAATTTTTTTTAAGAAGTAGTTTGCTATTGCCTTCTCCTGGGCAGTGTCTTTCAAGACGGATGACCCAGCTATTTTCAATAGCCTTCAGAGATTTTCTACCTGGCATCAGTGGTTTGCATAACTAGGACTTGTGATATGCACCAGCTGCTCATATGACTGTCTGCCACCTGCTCCCATGGCTTCATGATTAGGGGGTTAAGCAAGTGCTGCACCTTGCCCAAGGGTGACCTGCAGGCTAGCGATGGGAAGGAGTGCCTTACACCTCCTTTGGTAGAGATGTATCTCCACCCCACCACCCATTAGTCTTACCAGTCCTCTCAAAATGCATCACCTCACATTTCCTAGGATTAAATTTCAAATGCCATAGCTGTGGTCATTTTAACAAATCATCAGCATCACTCAGCAGCTTCATCATCAAGAGCACCAGCCATTTTTCCTGTTTTTGGCAAACATACCCACCATACTGCTCATATTCCTATGCAAATGTTAGTGTATCTAACAAACGGCAAGGGGCCCAGCAGCAATATGTGTAGTAGAGTACCTAAATGGTCACAAAAATAACCCTAGACCACCATACTCTTACTCCTACCTCCCAGCCAGTTTTTAATCCAAATTGTCAACTTGGGCTCCTATCTTTTGGATCAGTCTCCCACGTAGGACCACATTAAACCCTTATTGAGATTTCATACAGACTACAGCATCACACACTTAACTGCCTCTGCAAATTTTAATCTAATTAGTCAGACAGCACCCCCTCTTAACAAAGCCATGCTGAACATTGACTCTCCAAGTGCAAATTAATCCCTTTCCACAGAAATGTTTCCAACAATTTCCATACCATTTATGTTCAACTCGTCAGTCTGTACTCACCTGGATTATCCTTCCTGCCTTCTTGTATATAGGTACAAGGATTACTCTCCTTTAGATATCTGGCTGCTGTTCTGCGGCTAGAAAAGATTGGAAATTTTCTGTTAGAGTCTCAGTGATCTTCACATGGGTTCCATAACAACTAAGGATAAATCTCTCTTTTTCTTTATTATTAAGTGCAATCGTGAACAATAGCCAGGTCAGAAATGCTGATCAAGTCAACTAGTTCCCAAAGAGGACTCTGATAGGCCAATCAGATGGTTCACTGCCGCTCAGCGATAGAACACAAAAAAATCATATGTGATAGAACACAAAAAAATTATATGTACAATTAAGAAACATTAAAAAATAGTAGAAATACTGGAGTCATGATGATCATGATGAGGTCTACTGGAGAGAGACATTTATACACATGTTGTCCATAATTCAAAGAGATTGAAGGATAAGGTTACAGGGTGACAAAACGTGGCAGGAGCACTTGGAACTAAAAACTAATCCCTACCGGGAGAAAACAGCACCTGTTCTTTCCGCACTGTTCTCCAGACGAAGACTAGCCGGAACATAACTCACAAGTGCTCTTGAAAGTCAGATATTAATCCTACCTACCAACAACCAAGTACTGCCATCCTGGTTCCCTTCATGATAGCTTATGAAGAGGTGTGTGACTTCCCTCCCAGAGATGATAGGTGTTTGTGCACTCGACTCTTGCAGGCTTGGACCCCATCATTGCAGATGTTTCCAACCACAGCATCTGGAAGGCTGGTCCAAATTCTGATAGCATAGTGAAGGAAGCTTCTATCCAGTGTGTAGGTTCTCGCATCAGGCATAGAAACAGCATGAGCAGGCATAGATAAACTTGATCGTGTGGTGTGTCGTCTCTCATAAGATGAAGGCAGCATGGCGCGAAGATCTGCAGGGCTGTGGCTGGTGTGCATTTTGTATAGCACAGTAGCTGCAGCAACCTGTCGTCTGTGGTGTAAGCTACTGATGGCTAGCTTCTCACGAGCTGTGGCTTTATCTACACCTGTAATCCTGAGAGTCTTTCTTTGAATGGAATCAAGCTGGCTGAAGACACTCTGTGAGGCATTCAGCCATGATAAGCAGACATACTCCATGATACTTTGTACCTGGGCTTTGTAAACCATGGCTCTGCCCTCTTTGTCTAGTTTGGATGCTACTTTCTGCAGTGCTCCAAGCCTTTGTCCAGCCTTGTTTGAAATAGTGGAAAGGTATTTATCCCACACCAACTTGCTGTCAATATTAACTCCAAGGATTACTAGCTCTTTCTTTAAATCCAGCTTGCAGATGCCAAAATACAGGTCAGGGTTAGATGGATTCCTCTTCCTAGACATCACCATTGCCTTGCACTCAGTAGGCTCAAAGGTGACATTCCAGTCGTCTGCCTAGGCTTTCATCCTGTCAAGATCCCTATTCAGGCCGGCTGCCACTGTCTTACTCTCTCCTGCTCTAATTGGTGCAAATAGTGTGGAGTCATCAGTGTACAGGTATAGCTCGTTACCGCATGCATCAACCATGTCGTCAATAAAGATGGAAAACAGAAGTGGCCCAAGTATTGAACCCTGTGGTACCGATGCATTGATGGTTGAAGAATCAGAAGCCTGACCAGAGATAACAACTTTGATGGTCCATCCATGAAGGTAGCTCTGCAGCCATCTAAGCAGCTTTCCAGATATTCCTTTGGATCTCAGCTTAGCACAGAGTCCATTATGCCAGACCTTGTCAAATGCTCCTTTGATATCCAGGGCTACGACACACACTTCTCCACCTTTGTCTAAGAAGGTTTCCACGTTTGAGATACGGTGGTGAGGAGATCGGCTGTACTGTGATCAGGTCTAAATCCATACTGCAAACTTGAAATTAAGTTGTTATGGAGCAGGTAGTTCTGAACTTGTTTGTGGACTGCTGCTTCCATTACCTTGCTGATGACACCTAGTAAGGATATGGGGCAGTAATTTGTAGGATCAGCTCTGGAATCCCACTTGTGTACTGGTGTTACTGATGCTATTTTCCATTGTTCTGGGAATACACCACTCGAGAAGCATAGCTGGAAGAGGAGGCAGAAAGGACTTGCAAGTTCTGCACTGCACTGCTTTAAGACCCTAGTTGGAATCTGGTCAGGGCCAGATGCTTTATCAGGCTGAAGCTGTTGCTTAATTTTCCTGATGTCTTTAGGTTTGAAGGTGATTTTGTTCAGCGAGGTAGTAGTAAGCTGCTTGACATCTGGTGGCTGGTCATTAGCATTTACGAGCCGACATTTATCTGCAAAAGCCTGACAGAAAACATTGGCCTTATCCTTTGCTATTGTACGTGCAGACCCATTGTGCTCAATGACAGGGATGTCAGAGTGGCCTGTTCTTCCAGAGATAGAGTTCACAACATTCCACCACTTCTTGCTGCTAAGGTTACCACTTCATCTCTGGGGAGTTAAGGTCATTAGCCGTGTTTCCCAATAAGTGTTTTCCAGGTCTGTATTCACCAATGGTTGCTTGGTAAATGTGATCTAATGTCTAGTGATCAAATATTAGGGAGTAGATAGTCATAGCACAGCCAATTTTAAGACATTCATAGGCAGGTTTGAATAATTAATTTTTTTGTCTGCACAGCATATAATCAGAATACCCAAAAGTGAATTTCCCCAAGCTCTCTCCAAATGCTTAAAAGCAAGACAAATCAGAAACTGGCTTCTGAATCTGAAAGGATTTTAGTTTGCAGTCATAATTAAAGGATTAAGTCAGTCTATCAGCAGAAGTGGGATTTACAATATAAACACATAAATATGGTTTAATTCTGTACTGTCAGATATGAATAAAAACACGTGCATTTTAACATGTTCAGAAATAGTTTTCCATTATGCTGTAATTTATTAGAAGCAGATGGGCTGTGCTAGATTATGGAAAGTTTTTTCCATGATGTTATATAAAGATTGAAGAAAAATTATATTGAAGTATGTTCAATATTTTTCAAGGAAAGGTGAGCATTTCTTTAAAGTGATTTTGGGCTCAGTGATATTTTTGACAGTAAATGGCAAAATCTATACAGAACCATGTTTTGAGAAATCAGTCTCAAATTGAAAAGCTTCAACATAATCCATAAGTGACACACCATATCCTTCATTCAATCGTGCAATTTTCTGTAAATGTTCCTTCTTCAGTTTGTCAAAGGATAAGAGAATGGAGTATTCTGCATAGACTTCTATTTCAATTGCTTTCAAAATAAACTTGCTGGCACTGTTTTCATACTCTATGGGATAAAAATAAAGAAACTATCATCATCATTTCCTACATTCATGTGGGACAAGACCACTACAGTTTCGGTTTACCATTTCTATATTCTATACCCCTCTGTCCTGCTCTGAATGAATATTGACTTATTTCGTATATATTCTATGAGGAATACATGCCTAATATAGCAACTGTTTTTACTGCTGTCCAAATGATAAATTATCTACCTCTCAGCAATTAATTTTTTGTGTCATTGTGTTGGCAGCTTCAATCAGGTTGCATTAAATATGCTACGTGTTAATATTTCTCAATTTGCAGTTTTGTTAAACAACTTGCAACTTATATCTATAATTTGAAATAATGGTATGCCTTCCCTGTTTTTTTTTCTGTGATAACCAGTATTTAAAAAAATTATTTCAGATTTCTGAAGATTTCAGTGAGGGTTTTCTTCTGAAGTTTGTGACTGACTAGTTCCTTTTGGTTGCTTCCCAATTCCAGGTCCAAGACTGCTGAAGGTTAAATGGGAGAACAATTATTTTGCATCCAAATGGTGTTATCAATTTTTCCCACTTCCAATTCAAGTTATGGTACTTCAAAAGTATATTGGAGATTAGATGCCATAGTTATTTTCTTAAAGAAGGGCCAGAGTCGCCTTTACTTCCCGAGGAGACTTAGGTTCTTTGGAGCATGCAGGCTTCTCCTTCACATATTCTACCAGTCTGTTGACACCTGTCTGTGGTGGTATGCTGGGGCAATGGCATCAACATGGGTGATGCCAACACACTCAAGAAACTGATTAGAAAGACTGGCTCTGTTATAGGAGTCAAACTGGATACATTGGCGGCTGTGATAGAACAAAAGACTCCATAAGACCATAAGACCATAAGACAAAGGAGCAGAAATAGGCCAGTCGGCCCATTGAGTCTGCTCCGCCATTTTATCATGAGCTGATCCGTTCTCCTATTTAGTCCCACTCCCCCGCCTTCTCACCATAACCTTTGATGCCCTGGCTACTCAGATACCTATCAATCTCTGCCTTAAATACACCCAACTCAACAGAAAATCTTGGACAATGTTTCTCACCCTCTGTCTGAAACATTGGCTGAACAGAGGAACACTTTTAGTAGTAGACTAAGACAACTGTGCTGCTCCAAAGGGCGTTATAGGAGGTCATCCTTACCCTTGGCTGTTAGGCTCTATAATGAGTCAACCTATTGCCAGGGAAGTGATGACCCCCTCTTGTTAGACTGTTTGTGGTAACTTTTTTTCTCCATTCTTTCTACTTCTGTTCTAATATTTATATCTGTGCACTTGTAATGCTACTGTGGCACTGTAATTTCCTTTGGGATCAACAAAGTAACTATCTATCTATTTGCTCTGCGGCAGTACTGGTTATCAGAACATTCATATACGTTATGAAATATTCACATTATGTATTCAGATCTTTTCCTCCCTTTACTTCTAAAGCTATAATTCACTGAATGGTTCAACCATATTTATTGCATATTTGAACGTCTTTTGTTAATTGGACATTTTAAAAAGATAATATTGGACTTATTTTGGTCTAGGAGTATTTTCAATTTATTTTTCTGCCTTGTTTTATGCATCAATCTTTATCTCTTCCCATAACAAATAACTCATTTCCCATCAACTAATTTTTATTCCTTTTATCTTCCAATCCTCATGTTGCATTGTATATATCCTTTTGTTGACAGTGTATCTCTAAAAATCCATCTATCTGCAGTGTACTGAAAAACACAATCATCAGAATATGATTTCCCAATATTTTGCTATATGCTGCATTATTCATTCCAGTTGTTACTGTTCCCCTTGATCATTTTTTCAGCTCTCTGGATGTGAGTTTGTTTGTACTGTGCTTCTCAGGTGAATGTGTGTCCCCACTCTTTTCACTCTCACATAATCAATGAATTGTGCACTTCAACGATAGCCTGTCACTTTTCATAAATTTATCCCAATGTATGAAAATTATTTGGTATTTAGGCATTTCTACATCAATAGATATAGTTTGGTCAATCAGCGAAGTACTTTCTTATATATCATTTGTAAATATTATAAAAAGGAAAATGTATCATAAAAATAACTTAATTTCAATATCACTCAAAACTTATTAACATAACATGCATGAATCACCTTTTTGTTATAAGGCTCACTTTGTCTAAGGCTGCCAGAATAAGTAAATAAATGAGATTTTGCAGATGCTGGAAATCTTGAGCAACACACATAAAAGGTTGGAGGAACTCAGCAAAGGAGGCAGCATCTATGGAAAGATCCTTCATCAGGACTGGAAAGGGAGGGGGCAAAAGTCAGAATAAGAAGACTGGGGGGGGTGTAGAAGGAGTACAAGCTGGCAGGTGAAAGGTGGTTGGGGATGGAGGATGGGAGGGAATAGGTGGAAGAGGTAAAGGGATGAAGAAGAAGAAATCTAATAGAAGAGGATAGTGGACCATGGAAGAAAGTGAAGGAGAAGGGAAATCAGATGGAGGAGATGGGCAGATGATGAGAACAGAAGGGGTGAGAGAGTAACCAGGATGGGGAATGGTAAAAAGAGAGAAAGAGGGAGGGGAGAAGTTACAAGAAGTTAGAGAAATTAATGTTAACGCCATCAGGCTGGAGGCTACCTAGACATAATATGAGGTGCTGCTCTCACCTCTTTCATTTTTTCCACAGCTCACTGTCGTTTCCTGTTAGATTCCTTCTTCTTCAGCCCTTTACGTCTTCCACCTATTTCCTCCCAGCTTGGAACTTCATTTCCCCTCCTCACCCACCCATGATCCCCATCACCTGGTCTCACTTATCATCTGCCAAATTGAATTTCTTCGGATCTCCCCACCTTCTTATTTTGGTTTCTGTTTCCTTCCTGTCCAGACCTGATGAAGGGTCGCAGCCAGAAATATTGACTGTTTATTCCCCTCCATAGGTGCCTGACTTGCTGAATTCCTCTAGCATTTCTTGCTTGTCACTGCCAGAATAAATCTTCAGTTTCTAAAAAGTGAAGGACACCATAATGTGTTTTTTAGATGTGAAATATTATATAGTGTAGAACATACAACAGTACAGCATGGTAGAAACGCTATAGCCCACAAAGTTGCACTGACCTTTTAACCTTCTCCAAGATCAATTTACCTCTTCCCTTCAACATAGTCCTCTATTTTTCTTTTATCCATGCGCTTATATAAGGGTCTCTTAAATGTTGCTACTGTATTTACCTCTCCTACTACCCCTGGTGGTTTGTATCATGCACTTACCACTCTCTTATTAAAAAAATCTACACCTAACATCCCTACTATATGTTCCTCCAATCTTCTTAAAATTACACTCTCTTGTATTAGCCATTGCTGTCCTAGGGAAAAGGCACTGGATGTCCATTCTATCTATGCCTCTTGTTGTCTTTAACATGTCTATCAAGTCATTTTGTGTTCAATATTAGACATATGACATTGAAACAAGCTATGGACATGTTTACTTGCACAAGTCAAGCATATCATGCAAGTAGAAATATAATACTCAATCTATAAATACAGAAGTCACTTCAAGAGTGATGGGACAATGGTTATTAATCTGCTGTCATTCGGATTCAAAAAGACATTATAATATGAAAGCATTTTTAATATCTATATTCCAGTTGGACATGGTCTCCAAACACACCATTGTATGAGTGTATTATAAAGCCTCCATAGTTTAATTGACATTATAAAAGAAAGGATGTGAGTATAACAAAATGAATCCAATTTAATAATTACAACACAAGAACTGTTCTGTTTTCATTTCATAAAATCTGTCTGTGGTTGATTATCAAATTACATTTGACATGTACAGTACAATAACTAGTAGGTGGTGAATACCTTCAGTTCACAAGACTTTATAAAGAATTTAATAGTTTCTTCTTTTACATGGGAAGTTCATATTCATGTTCAACAGCATAGTGGCGATAAACCCACTACCTTGGCTGGTTCCAAACTTCAATGAAGTTTAATTTGAATGAGAAAACATGATTTGTAAAAAAATCATGTTTCCAAATTAATCAGTACTTGTCAGAATATCATCAGCATACGAGTTTCAATTTGACTGACATGAGAATGGTACTAAGCCGACTTTGATATTCTGCATAATTTCAAGAAAGATCTGTGCTCTATTGTCAAAAAACAAACAAAACTGGATAATTATTTCACTCTGTCTTTCAAACAGAATCTAAAATGAGATTTCTTTTTTGAAGCAGTAAATTTATATTAAGTAGGCGACATTCCCTCTTGAATTATGCTCCAAATTATTCTGTTTAATTACATAACTACATTAATTTCACAAGAAACTGAAATTCTTCCTTCTAACATACAAAATGTTCAAATGATTGCTGACAAATGCCCAATCAATCATCATTACAATTTCTACACAAGGAACTTTATATGAGCAGATTAATGATATTGAGATTCATAGATTCAACTAGTATCCCAGTGTTAAAGTGGCTGGGGAATTGATGCTTGTTTATCCAGATGGAATTTCCTCTATTAAAGTATTTTTTGTTAATTGAAACACTGCAGGAAAGATTCCTGTGACTGAACTTTCAGTATATAAATGATTAATATCTATAAGACTATAAGACCATAAGACCATAAGATATAGGAGCAGAATTAGGCCATTCGGCCCATCAGGTCTGTTCCACCATTCAGTCATGGGCTGATCCAACTCTTCCAGTCGTCCCCACTCCCCTGCCTTCTCCCCATACCCTTTGATGCCATGGCTAATCAAAAACCTATCTATCTCTGCCTTAAATGCACCCAGTGACTTGGCCTCCACAGCCGCTCGTGGCAACAAATTCCACAGATATATCACCTTCTGACCAAAATAATTTCTCGGCATCTCTGTTCTAAATGGATGTTCTTCAATCCTGAAGTCGTGCCCTCTTGTCCTAGACTCCCCTACCATGGGAAATAACTTTGCCATATCCAATCTGTTCAGGCCTTAAAACATTCGGAATGTTTCTATGAGATCCCCCCTCATTCTCCTCAACTCCAGGGAATACAGCCCAAGAGCTGCCAGATGTTCCTCATACGGTAACCCTTTCGTTCCTGGACTCTAAGAGAATCAATCAATCATTTGTTTAATCTGTTTAGAACAATTCTGAGAGATAAAAGCTGATAAAACACTGAATGGGTGAGAATTTTGGTAAATATCAGTTTTGTACAGTTGGCAGAAATATGCCTCTGAGAAGGCAAATTTAAACCTCAATCCAGGATATTTTCTTGGTCAAGAAAGCAAGCAATGTAGGCTAAAACTGTTTAATTCTAACAAAAATCAGAATTGCAGTTATATAGTTGTGTTCTTATAACTCAGCATAATTATACATGTCCAAGACATCCCAAGGCACTAGCTGTTTAAGAATAGATAGTTTGCCCAATATTTCTGTCCTTGCAGAAAGTCAAAGCCTCATTTCCAAACTTGGCTTCAAAATGTAATTATCTTTCCTTTCTCAAGTCCTTTTGGGATAAAGTAGCCACACACCACTGATGTATTGAAATCCTATTTCATACTCCAATTCTGGCTTTAAAATCTTCAAAATTAGGATGAATTAGGAATCTGCTAAGCACTACACACATTTCATTATCTGTTCATACCTGTCCACTTGTCTGAGTAGTGCAATAATTGTTTGTTTTGCATCTCACATACTACTAGTGTCAGTGAAGGAGAAATTTATCCCTGAATAATACTCCAAAATTCTCACCTTTGCAAATTCTGTTCTAATTCTTAAAATGTTCAAAGAAAATGATCAAACAAGAATTCTTCTTTTTTTTTCCAGGAAATGTAAGAAATGCTTGTAAAGTTATAGACTATTAATAGAGTTCTAGAGTTGTACAGCACAGAAACTGGCCCTTTGTCAACATGCACATTCCAGCTTTTATGCCCACCTACATTAATCCTGTTTGCCTGTAGTAGGTCTGTATCAGCAATGCCTTGTCTATTTATGTGTCTGTATCAATGTCTCTTAATGTACTGTTAGCACGTAACTCCACATCCTCTGGCAGTGAGATCTAGGTATCAAACTGTCTATTACTTAAACCTATCTCAAACAAGAGAAAATCAGCAGATGCTAGAAATTCAAACAACACACACAAAGTGCTGGAGTAACTCAGCAGGCCAGGAAGCATCTATGGAAAAGAGTATAGTTGATGTTTCAGGCTGAGACCCTGCTTCAGTCCTGACGAAGGGTCTCGGCCCAAAACGTCAATGATACTCTTTTCCTTAGATGCTGCCTGGCCTGCTGGGTTTCTCCAGCATTTTGTGGGTGTTGGTTGATTAATTAAACATATGCCTTTTTGTTTTTGACATGGGAAAAAGTATTCTGATTATAACTTCATGTATCTCTGTCAGGTTATCTCTCAGGCTGTCCAATCTCTCCACATAACCAAAGTCCTCCAATCCAGGTGAATCTTTGTGAATGTTCTCTGAACTCTCTATTACAACCACCTCCTTTCAATTGTGTACTAACCAGAACTACATACAAATCTCCAACTGCTGTGTGACATTTTTTTGAAAAATTCCAACATAATGTCCCAACCTTTATATTTGATGCACTGATCTGCAAACAAAACCTATCAAATGTTGCCTTTACTACACTATCCACCCATGCAGCATTTTCAGGGAATTATGGATTTGAACCCTTTGGTTCCTCTGTTTATCAACATTCTTTACCTTCCTACCATTTACTGTATATATTCTACTCCTACCTGACTTCCCAAGCATATAGCTTCTGGCTGTAAATGAGAGTCAGTCTTCAGTTCCTAAAATGTAAATGGAAAGCAGTAATCAGCTTGAAGTTAAAAACCACAGCTTTGCAAACATAGCAGACACTCTGCCTGTGGAAAGTAAGATGTAGCTCACTACCCCTGGTTTATTGCTGTTTGAGATGTAGTGTAGGTCAGTGCAAGGCTGTTCAAATGGGCTTGACTTAGTTCAAGGAAGCTTGCAGACCAGATGGATACAATCATTTAGCATGTCAAATAACTGATGTGTTTATAGTTAGCAGATTTATATACTTAAGGAAGTTAATTTCACGGGATTAATGGTAGCTAGTGGAGATCTTATGTCTCCAAAAAGCTTTTAGATCTTTTGAGTAAAAAGAGTATCTGAGGAAATATCACATGCATGTGAACCCACCCATGTGGAAGAAAAAGGGTAGAGAGCAGTTCAAGCTTATTAAGAATGGTTAAGCGACATCAAAAAGTATGGAAGAATCATGGGGGGAACTAGAATCCATTCCTTTGACCTTGGTTTATTTGATAGTTGATTCATTTGTCTGCATCATTAGTATGTATTTTTTAGTTCATAGGAATTGTACCTGAGCTTTGGAAATCCTTTGTCCTTTGTCTTTTACAAATGTTGTGTTTTGGAAATGGTTTGTGTTTTAGAAATATTTTATAATTTGTAAACCTTTTATAAGAAAGAAAATTTCTGTGTTTTAAGTATGTATTAATAAAGTTTGAATTTAAATGTATATCACTGAAAATAAATGAACTGTGTTTTAAGCTCATTTGTAAGTACCTTAGCTGTAAGTACCTTCTCTTTGCCTGGGAGAGGGGCCCCACTGCTGAAATAGTGTATATTAGCAGCTAAACTCACTGTGGAGATATACAGAAGTGAACTAGTCTTTGAAGATTAGGTAGTTACATTATGATTGTCCTTTAGTGAGAGTACTTGTGACCATTTATATCCAATTGAGCTTAAAGTCTTTGTTTGCGTCTAAACCTTTGCGGTCAGCAAATCAATACCATCACAGTTGGTACCTGATTTGGTGATGTTATACAAAAAGTATTATTTTAGTAAGAATTATTATTCAGCAGAAATCCAACTCAGAGAGCTCTTGACAAGTGCTAAGGCACCCCACCTAGAAACATGAAATGGTCGACGTCCTTGTTTCCAGCAGCTTGAGCAGGCAAATGCTGGTCGATATTATAAATGTGTTAATCTGAAATCTGGGATAATACCCCAGTTGCTCCTCAGATTGAACATGATGAATATTTCATTGTTCAAGTCAGAGACTGGAATGATGAAGGGATTGAACATAGAGTAGGGTGCAGATTAGACCGACCAAACCCCCTGTTCAATCTGCTGGACTCAGACCATCACAATTTGGACCAGGTCCAAACAATGCAGCAATAACTCATGCCTGGAGACAACAATTTAACCCCTTTTTAGATGGAAACCAAGCACCTGGGTGGAGACCATATGCTTATGTGATAGAACCTGGTGACCCATATCTTAATCCCGATGCATGGAGAGATTGTGTTTTCCTTCCAGGCATGCATAAGGTAGGGCCCACATCATTAAACCCTCGAAGTACTAATGAAGCCTAGAGAAGAGATGCTTGGGAACATGTATGAGAATTACTGAAAAGATTGACCATAACCAGTAAAGGAAAAATACAGAGATAAGTTCCTGTCAAGTGAGTTTTTTTACAGCTTCCCCAGTAAAAATTTCCCATCAAGTTTTTAGACTTTTGACTATTCAGAGTTTTCAAGCAGGATGCACAATGCCTCTAGCTAATGATGATGGAATTCTGAGGTGGCTACTTCAGAATGCTGGGAGGTTGCAGACCCTCTGGGCCAGTCATATTCCCTAACATATTCTGCTATTCATATTAATGTTATTTCCCATAGTCCTGGGACCATCTCCGCATGATTGTGGAAATTCATATCAGATATATTTGTGGATTTATAAAGGAATAGTGGAGATGTACGTGGAGGACTTGGTACTGTATTGAGTAAAATAGTCAAAAGCCAGGGCTTAACAACAGCTTATATGATCAAAAAACAAATGGCAAGGGTGGATTGGGACCTAATTTATCCTATAATGTTACCCCTTTATCCAAGTGAGAAGCTCAGCAGAATGTGCTGAATAGCTCTTAGTCAATTCCCGATACATCAGTGATTTCAGGTTGATGAAGTCATCCTGCACACCCACCTGGTGCTGCTTGTTCCAATATAAGGGCAATGTGATGTCAGCACAGGGCCATCCCCTTCCTCTAAAGCAGGGATTCCCAACAATTTTTTATGTCATGGACCAATACATCTGTGAACCACAGGTTGGGAACAACTGCTCTAAGGGAATGTAGAGTTAGTAACAAAATCAACAAACTAGACCATTTCCCTAGAGACTGCCTGCCTTAGGAAGAGATATTCACCTACAACTTAGATGGCTAGACACTGGTTATTGGTCACAAGTTTTAACGCCATCCCCTTTCTTTGTGTAAGAAAGTCTTTTGGGGCAGAGAGACTATTCAGAAACCCCACTGATGTTATAGAGAAGAGTACACAACTGAGCACACACCACGAGGTCTGTCTCATCCTTCACCCTCTAAATATACAAAGGGAAAGGGCCCATCCCAAACGTCCATTCCCTCCCCTGTAGCTCAGGGAAAAGAAAAAGTAAAGAACGGGAAGGCTAACGTTAATCTCATAAAAACCACACAGGAGAGTTTCAGTAACAATTCAGATCAAAATGTTTCATCTGCTCAATAGGACACAGGCATATCTAGTCTCACCTTTCCTTATGGCAAAGCTTGTATGTTTGGCAAAATTCAACCCTGCCATTTTGATATAGCAACAGCATTATAAAACATGCTGAAATTATTGACTTGGCAAAGAATAAATCTTGCATAGATCTGGCCAATGGCTTTTGGTCACACCCACTTCTTGAAAGTGACAGACAAAGGCTACGTAATTAGCATTAAAAACATCTCAGCTCTGTCGTATAAAAGTAAGTTTTCGAGGTACGATAATTACCAATCAGGAACATGGTTTAACCACTGAATTAAGACAAAAAGTAGGTCAAGTAGGACGTCCAAACACCATAAAAGTCTTACAATCAGTCTTAGGCCTATTGAATTATGCTAGAACTTTCATATCTGTCAATGCTCAGTTGTTAAAACCATTACATGACAGATGCAAACTGGAAAAATGAAAAGCTTTTGTTTTTATCCCAGTAGATTACGAAGCAGTAGAGGAATTATTGAATGCAGTTCAGCAAGCAATACCTCTGGATGAGACCTTACAGAATCTCTTGTTTTGTGAATTCACGCTTCTCCAAAAACTGCTGTAGCCATCTGCTAACGTGAAGTAGGAGAAACACAAGCCCCATACACTATGCCTCATGTAATTTCACCCTAGAAGATCAGAAATTTACTGCCTTAGAATGATGTTTTACTATGGTATTCTATACACTTTTTGCAGTAAGACGACTGTAAGGGGACAAACCAATTATTACTCAAGCAGAGTTTGTGGTTTTGTAAAATGACAGCAAATTGCCAACACATTAATGGTGAGTTACCACATCTGGATATGGAGAATGGCAAATACTTTTACAAGGCAGCACTGTAAATATGTTCCTGCGAGCTATGTCTTACAATCCTTACCTGTCAGGGGAGATGCAGAACCATCTTCTCTATGACGTTTTGGAGTACAATTGTAGCATAGCATATTTTAAAGCACTATTGTGAAATATGGTATTATGGTGGATCAGCAAGGAAAATCCAGAATGATAGATCCACTCAATGATTATAATAGAAAACATTTTATTGGAAACTGAATTTGAACCACATGAGTTGCAAATGCATCCATTAGGAAATCATGCAGCCTAGAATTATGTCTAAAACAAGTAAATACAACAGAATCAATCTTGTTATGTACTGACTCTAAGTATGTTATGAATTTGATAGAAAGAGATTGTCCCACCTGGTCAACTACCAGATGGAGAACAGACAGAGGTAAACTGCTTCCACATTTGTTCATGCAAAAGAATATTTATGAATTATGATTGACTCAACCATTAGTCCAGGTGTTATACATCCTGGGACATACTGCAGGCTTCTTACACAGCTATGAAAATAAACTAGCTGATGAACAAGCAAAACAAGCTATCAGGATGGACTTTATTATGGTAAGCGAAGCCAGGCTTTTGGTAGTAACTAAGCAACAAATAAAAAATAACAAGACTGATGTCTTAAAATTCTCATAAATACTACTAAGCCAATCCCAAAGGATTTCCATCATGGTGCAAACAGGAAGCTGATGGTGAATGTATGTTTGGATATTGTGGTAAACCATATATCTATGTTGTAAATGGGTTACCTGTCTGGACATGCTCCTCTGCTGACTGCTCCTGTGGCCCCTCCCACAGACCCCTGAATAAAGGCGATTGTGCCATTGCTTCTCCTCTCAGTCCAGGGGCAGATACTCAGCATGGTGGAGGTCACATTTTACTGCTAATAAAAGCCTTTCAGTATTTACTCTACTTCAGTCTTTTGGAGTTATTGATGGTGCATCAGATATGTCGTCCGAAAAAAAGAGAGGAAGCAAGTACCTCCTGCCCTCAAATGGGAAGCACAGATTCAAGAAGCAAGAATTTGGATGCAATCATGGGGGTGGACAAGTCACTCATGTGAAATTAGCCATATTATATTGGTGGCAATACATGCTGAGTGATTCAACATGATTTACTGCAAATTGTAAAGAATGTCTGGTCTATAATAAGGGACCTGTCACAGGACCACCTCCTACAAAAAAAACCAAAAGAAATTGCACAAATGCAGGTGTGGCAATTGATTACATAGGACTATCTCTGACACTACAAGGCAACTCACCTTATCAAAATCCTAAGTATATACTTGCGATAGTTGATCTTTTTATGGGATATATATGGTTAATGTCCACAAACTCTTGTAGCGAGACGGCATCCGTCACAGCCCTCCAAAACTCCATGTTCTCATATACTGGCACACCTGCTTGCATTCATGCCGACCAAGGGTCTTCCTTCAGCGGTAAAGGCTTTCAAGCTATCTGTGAATAAACAGGCATATGGCTGGAATACAGCAAAACATTCCAGTCACAGTCAGAATCAGTCAACAGTCAACATCATGAGCATATGTCGTGAAATTTGCTAACTTAGCAGTAGTTTTGAAGTGTTTATTTTGTTGAGACGTTGAAGCCTGCACCGGTGGAAGTTTGGTGACTGTTGCTTTTTGTATGATGGCTCCACTCCTTTAACTCTGTTAACTCCCATACCTGACCTGCAATATTATGGGTTATCTCTTGTATGACTTCTTTGCTATACACTGCCTCATACTCACCTCTTTACCTCTTCCTCTGGTTCATTCTCCACCCGGATGAGGGGAGGGCAGGGACTAACCTGATCATGTAATCCTTGCTCCTCTCCTTTTCCTAGTCCTGGTCACTTACATTGCTTTTTGTCATGCATGCTTCTTACCTTATCCTGAGGGGGATTGTGATGTGTTTGTCATGAAAAACTGGTCTAATATAATAATCCCATGGAAAGATGAGTTGACAAATATTATTATTCACTTGCCTATTTTGATATTGCATAATTACAATCAACACTGGCACACCTCAGGCATGTGTGCTTACCCACTGCTCTACTATCTCTACACCCATGACTGTATGGCTAGCACAGCTCAAATACCATCTATGAAATTGATGACGATACAACTATTGTTGGCAGAATTCTGATGGTGATGAGAGGGTGAAATATATCAGCTAGTTCAGTGGTGTTGTAGCAACAACCTTGCACTCAACATCAGTAATACCAAAGAACTGATTATGGACTTCAGAAAGGGTGAGATTACTACCTGAGCCATGTGCAAATTGGCATAAGGTCAAGAAGATGAGTGGGTTAAATGTGTGGCTCAAGGATTGGTGTGGGAAAAATTTGTTTGAATTCATGGGAAATTGGCACCAGGATTGGAGAAAGAGGGAGCTGTCCCAATGGGACGGGCTCCACCTGAACTGTGATGGGACCTGGATCCTAGCGAATCGCATAACCAGGGCCATGGATAGGGCTTTCAACTAAATAGTTGGCGGGTGGGTTCAAGAGTTGGAGAAGTAAAGTAAAAAAGAAAAGTGTGGAAAAAGATAAAGGAAAAACAAAAGATTAAAAAAGAGAAAAATAAGAGAGGATGAGGAAAAGTCAAGTGCAAAAGGGTAAAAGATTACAGGATTTTAAAAGCACAATGAGTGTAAGAGGACTTTATTTGAATGACCGTAGTATCTGAAAAAAGCTCAGTAAACCTGTGATACAAACCAGTACAGCGGTATGATTTAGTGGCCATTACAGAGATATGGGTGCGGGGTGGACATGATTGGGAATTAAATATCCAAGGATATCAAGTAATACAGAAGGATAGGCAGGAAGGTAAGGGAAGTGGGGTAGCACTCTTAATTAAAGATGAGATCAAGGCACTAGTGAGAGACGAAATAAGATTTAAGGAGCAGAGTGTTGAACCCATCTGTGTAGAGATTAGGAATAGTAAAGGGAAAAAAATCACTGGTGGGAGGTGTCTATCAGCCACCGAATAATAACATTATAGTGGCACAGGCAATAAACAGAGAAATACCTGAGGCATGTAAAAATGGAACAGCAGTTACCATGGGGGATCACAACTTGCACATGGATGGGGTGAATCAAGTTGGTCAAGGCAGTCTTGAGGAGGACTTCATAGAATGCATCCACGATGGCTTTCTTAAACAGCATGTTACTGAACCTACAAGGAAAGTGCTATCTTAGCTCTGGTCTTGAGCAATGAAACAGGTAAAATTAGTAATCTTGTAGTTAGGGATCGTCTTGGAAAGAGTGATCACAGAATGATTGAGTTTCTCATACAAATGGCCGGTGCAATAGTTCGATCTAAAACCACTATATTATGCCTAAACAATGGAGACTACAATGGGATGAGGGAGGATTTGGCTAGTGTAGACTGAGAACACAGGTTATATGATGGGATGGTTGAAGAACAGTGGAAGACTTTCAAAGAGATTTTTCTCGGTGCTCAACAGAAATATATTCCAATTAAAAGCAAGGACAGTAAGGGTGGGAAGAGCCTGCCTTGGATAACTAAGGAAATAAAAGGAAGCATCAAACTAAAAACTCATGGATACAAAGTTGCCAAGGGTAGTAGGAAACTGGAAGATTGTGAAGACTTTAAAAAGCAACAAAGCACCATTAAGCAAGCAATAAAGAAAGGGAAGCTAGGTTATGAAAATAAACTAGCACAAAATATAAAAACAGATAATGAAAGTTTTTATAACTATATAAAGTGGAACAGGGTGGCTAAAGTGAACGTAGGTCCCTTGGAGGATGAGAAGGGTGAATCGATATTGGGTAATGAGGAAATAGCAGAGGTTTTGAATGACTATATTGCGTTGGTCTTCATGGTGGAGTACATGTCTAACATGCCAAAGAGAGAATTTATGGACGCGATGGGAGGTGAGGACCTCGACACAATAGCTATCACTAAAGTGGTAGTGCTGAGCAAACTTGTGGGCCTGAAGATAGACAAGTCCCCTGTTCCTGATGGAATTTGTCCCAGGGTACTGAAAGAAATGACAGAAGTTATAGTAGAGGCTTTGGTGTTAATTTACTAAAATTCTCTGGACTTGGGCAGGTCCCAGCGGATTGGAAGAGAGCAAATGTCACACCACTGTTCAAAAAAGGGTGTAAGCAAAAGGCAGGTAACTATAGGCCAATTAGTTTAACATCTGTAGTTGGGAAGATGCTTGAAGCAATCATTAAAGAAGAAACAGTGAGGCATCTGGAAAGATATGTATCCATTAGGCAGACACACTGTGGATTCAGCAAAGGCAGGTCCTGTTTGACAAACTTTCTGGAGTCCTTTGAGGATATAACAAGCGCAGTGGATAGAGGGGGTCCAGATGGGTGTCATTTACTTGGATTTCCAGAAGGCATTCGATAAGGTGCCACAAAGAAGACTTATCCATAAGGTAAGGATGCATAGCATTGGGGGTGATGTATTAGCATGGATAGAGGATTGGTTAACTAATAGAAAGCAGGGAGTTGGGATACATGGGTGTTACTCTGGTTGACAATCAGTGGTGAGCAGTGTGTGCAGGGGTCGGTACTGGGCTCACAACTGTTCATGATATACATTAGCGATCTGGAAGAGAGGTCTGAGGGTATTGTATCTAAATTTGCTGATGATACTAAAAGCAAATTGTGCAGAAGGTATGTAGAGTCTACAGAGAGATATAGATAGGTTAAGTGAGTGGGCAAAGGTCTGGTATATGGAGTACAATGTTGGTAAATGCAAGGTCACCCACATTGGAAGGGAAAATGGAACAGCAGATTACTATTTAAATGGTTAAAAAAATGCAGCATGCTGCTGTTCAGAGGGACTCAGGAGTGTTTGTGCATGAATCACAAAGGATTGGTTTGCAGGTGCAGCAGGCTATCAAGAAGGCAAATGGAATGTTGGTCTTCATTGCTAAAGGGATTCAATTTAAGAGCAAGGAGGTATATGTTGCAACTGTACAGAGTACTGGTGAGGCTGCACCTGGAGTACTGCATGCAATTCTCGTCTCCTTACTTGAAGAGGGCTATACTGGCTTTGGAGGCGGTACAGAGGGGGTTCACCAGGTTGATTCCAGAGATGAGAGGGTGAGGCTGTTGGGAGAGTTTGAGTCACCTGGGACTCTACTCACTGGAATTCAGAAGAGTGAAAGGAGATCTTATAGAAACATATAAAATAAGGGGTAGATAAGATAGAGGCAGGAAAGTTGTTTCCACTGGCAGGTGAGGCTAGAACTAGGGGACATAGCCTCAAGATGTGGGGGAGTAGATTTAGGACGGAGATGAGGAGGATCTGCTTTTCCCAGAGAGTGGTGAATCTGTAGAATTCTCTGCCCAATGAAGCAGAGGAGTAGGCTACCTCAGTAAATATATTTAAGACCAGATTGGATAGATTTTTGCATAGTAGGGGAATTAAAGGTTATAGGAAAAAGGCAATAGGTGGAGATGAGTCCATAAGACCATAAGACAAAGGAGCAGAAGTCGGCCATTCGGCTCATCGAGTCTGCTCCGCCATTTTATCATGAGCTGATCCATTCTCCCATTTAGTCCCACTCCCCCGCCTTCTCACCATAACCTTTGATGCCCTGGCTACTCAGATACATATCAATCTCTGCCTTAAATACACCCAATGACCTGGCTTCCACTGCTGCCTGTGGCAACAAATTCCATAGATTCACCACCCTCTGACTAAAAAAATTTCTTCGCATTTCTGTTCTGAATGGGCACCCTTCAATCCTTAAGTCATGCCCTCTCGTACTAGACTCCCCCATCATGGGAAACAACTTTGCCACATCCACTCTGTCCATGCCTTCCAACATTTGAAATGTTTCTTTGAGGTCTCCCCTCATTCTTCTAAACTCCAAGGAATACAATCCAAGAGTGGCCAAACGTTCCTCATACGTTAACCCTCTCATTCCCGGGATCATTCTGGTGAATCTCCTCTGTACCCTCTCCAATATCAGCACATCCTTTCTTAAATAAGGAGACCAAAACTGCCCACAGTACTCCAAGTGAGGTCTCACCAGTGCCTTATAGAGCCTCAACATCACATCCCTGCTCCTATCCTCTATTCCTCTAGAAATGAATGCCAACATTGCATTTGCCTTCTTCACTACCGACTCAACCTGGAGGTTAACCTTAAGGGTATCCTGTACAAGGACTCCCAAGTCCCGTTGCATCTCAGAACTTTGAATTCTCTCCCTATTTAAATAATAGTCTACCCGTTTATTTCTTCTGCCAAAGTGCATAACCATACACTTTCCAACATTGTATTTCATCTGCCACTTCTTTGCCCATTCTTCCAATCTATCCAAGTCTCCCTGCAGACTCTCTGTTTCCTCAGCACTACCAGCCCCTCCACCTATCTTCGTATCATCAGCAAACTTAGCCACAAAACCATCTATTCCATAATACGAATCGTTGATGTACAATGTAAAAAGAAGTGGCCCCAACATGGACCCCTGTGGAACACCACTGGTAACTGGCAGCCAACCAGAATAGGATCCCTTTATTCCCACTCTCTGTTTCCTGCCAATCAGCCAACGCTGTATCCACGTATGTAACTTTCCCATAATTCCATGGGCTCTTGTTAAGTAGCCTCATGTGTGGTACCTTGTCAAAGGCCTTCTGAAAATCCAAATATACAACATCCACTGCATCTCCCTTGTCTAGCCTACTGGTAATTTCCTCAAAAAATTGTAATAGGTTTGTCAGGCAGGATTTTCCTTTAAGGAATCCATGCTGAGTTCTGCCTATCTTGTCATATGCCTCCAGGTACTCTGTAACCTCATCCTTGACAATTGACCCCAACAACTTCCCAACCACCGATGTCAAGCTAACAGGTCTATAATTCCCTTTTTGCTTCCTTGCCCCCTTCTTAAATAGCGGAGTGACATCTGCAATCTTCCAGTCCTCCGGAACCATGCCAGAATCTATCGACTTTTGAAAGATCATCGCTAATGCCTCCACAATCTCCACAGCTACTTCCTTCAGAACACGAGGGTGCATTCCATCTGGTCCGGGAGATTTATCTACCTTTAGACTATTCAGCTTCCTGAGTACTTCCTCTGTCATAATTGTGACTGCGCACACTTCTCTTCCCTGCCACCCTTGAGTGTCCGGTATACTGCTGATGTCTTCCTCAGTGAAGACTGATGCAAAATACTTGTTCAGTTCCTCCGCCATCTCCTTATCTCCCATTACAATTTTTCCAGCATCATTTTCTATCCGGCCTATATCTACTCTCACCTGTCTTTTTATATACTTTAAAAAACTGTAAGTATCCTCTTTGTTAGCTTCCTTTCATAGCTAATCTTTTCCCTCTTAATGACCTTCTTAGTTTCCTTTTGTAAGGTTTTAAAAACTTCCCAATCCTTTGTCTTCCCACTAATTTTTGCTTCCTTTTATGCTCTCTCCTTTGCTTTAACTTTGGCTTTGACTTCTCTTGTCAACCACGGTTGCATCCTTTTTCCATTCGAAAATGGCCATGACCAGATCAGCCATGATCTTCTTGAATGATGGAACAGGCTCGATGGGCCAGATGGCCTATTCCTGCTCCTATTTCTTATGTTCTTAACAAACACCAATCTCCATAGAGGGATCAGAATTGGAAAGAATGAGCAATTTCAAGTTCCTTGGTGTCAATATCTCTGGGAACCTATCCTGGATCCAATATATTGTTGCAACTACAAAGAAGGCACAACAACTGCTATATTTCATTTGGAGTTTGAGGAGATTTGGTAGGTCACCAAAGATATTCACAAATTTCTACAGATGTACCGTGGAGAGCATTCTAACTGGCTGCATCATTGTCTGGTATGGGGGATGGGGTGTCACTACACAGGATCAAAATAAGCTGCAGAGTGTTGAAAACTTAGTCATCTCCATCATGGGAACTAGCATTTGTAGTATCCAGGACATCTTCAAGGAGCGTGACTCCCTTGTCCATTCGTCCCCGCCATCCCTCCCCATCGATCTCCCTCCTGGCACTTACCCTTGTAAGCGGAACAAGTGCTACACATGCCCTTACCTTCCTCCCTTACCACCATTCAGGGCCCCAGACAGTCTTTCCAGGTGAGGCGACACTTCACCTGTGAGTTGGCTGGGGTGATATATTGCATCCGGTGCTCCCGATGTGGCCTTCTATATATTGGTGAGACCCGACGCAGACTGGGAGATCGTTTCGCTGAACACCTACACTCTGTCCGCCAGAGAAAGCAGGATCTCCCAGTGGCCACATATTTTAATTCCACGTCCCATTCCCATTCTGATATGTCTATCCACGACCTCCTCTACTGCAAAAATGAAGCCACACTCAGGTTGGACGAACAACACCTTATATTCCATCTGGGTAGCCTCCAACCTGATGGCATGAACATTGACTTCTCAAACTTCCGCTAATGCCCCACTTCCCCCTTGTACCCCATCCATTATTTATTTATATACACACATTCTTTCTCTCTCTCTCCGTTTCCTCCCTCTGTCCCTCTCACTATACCCCTTGCCCATCCTCTGGATTTCCCCCCCTCTCCCCCTTTTCTTTCTCCCTGGGCCTCCTGTCCCATGATCCTCTCATATCCCTTTTGCCAATCACCTGTCCAGCTCTTGGCTCTATCCCTCCCCCTCCTGTCTTCTCCTATCATTTTGGATCTCCCCCTCCCTCTCCCACTTTCAAATCTCTTACTAGCTCTTCTTTCAGTTAGTCCTGACGAAGGATTTTGACCCAAAACGTCAACTGTACCTCTTCCTAGAGATGCTGCCTGGCCTGCTGCGTTCACCAGCAACTTTGATGTGTGTTGCATCTTCAAAGAGCGATGCCTCAAAAGGGCAATATCCATTACTAAGGACTCCATCACCCAAGTCATGCATTACTTTCATTGCTACCATCAGGAAGGAGGTACAGAAGCCTGAAGGCACATAATCATCGATTCAGGAACAGCTTCTTCCCGTCTGCCATCAGATTTCTGAAGGACATTGAACCCATGAACACTACCTCACTACTTTTTTATTTCTATTTTTTGCACTACTTCAATTAATTTAACTATTTAATACATATTTATATATACGTACTTACCGTAATTCATGCTTTTCTATTGTTATGCATTGCATTTTACTGATGGCTCAATGACAATAAATTTCACGACATGTGCCAGTGATATTAAAACTGATTCTGATTTTCTTTATAATATGGGTAACTTTTTTATATGTATTGTTCTTAATATTTAATTTAATGTACATTGTAAATATGTTATTTACTGCTAGTGACGCAATTATACTATCGTGGTTTATACTTTTGACTTTTAAAACATTCTGTCTTACTATAGTTTGTATGTTATGCTATACAATGGTAAAAGACTTACTTGGAGGAGAAATATAGCTATCCCTGAGGAATGCAACACTCCTGATAACCTTTTTACCTATTCTGATGTGATTTCTTCAGAAAAGGCGAGGTAATCACAGAAGCTCCAAGGTTGACAAAGTGTTATATTGTCACAAGGTAGAAGTATTTGAATGTATTTTACTTCCTATTTGGGTATAAGTATATATTATGCATGTGGTACCCTTACAATGCAACAAGTAGGACCGTTAGGCATATTTATGTTATTATTCATGTTATATTTAACATTACAAGAACAACTTGTATATTTGGTTGATAAAATCCCTTGGTCTGACAGAATTGACTGAGTAGCCCTTGCACTGTTAAAATGTTTCTGGGAAAACACAGAAGCTGGGAAGATTCGTCTTATTTATGTCCAATCATTAACAAAGCAAAGAGGGAAGACCTGAACAATTATACCCGGAGCTCAGAATCACCAAAATAGGAAGAAGCTTATGTAGATTATATAGTTGGTATGAGAATGTTAAGCTACAGCATTCTGATGTGTGTTCACTCCCATGGAAGGGACGTAACCAACCCCTATGTTCTGATACTTCTTTTTCTGGGAGTGTACAATATAAGGTATGGATGACATCCTCAACAGGAGAACTGTAAATGCCCCTACTTTTGTAAATGTTCTATTTTTTATGTATATTTTTATATTGTGAAATCGTGTAACTGATCAATATAATTTTCTATACTAAAATATGAGATTACTGATCCTTAGGCAAAAGCAGACAGCAATACACAATCAGTAACTTGTTTACAAGACTCCTTTTCAGATAACCTGAGTAAAGTCGTGCACAGCAGCAAAAGCAATGTGAATACCCATGTGAAAGAAATTAACTATCTTCAATGTCATTGCAAGACATTGCTAGCTGACCTGATGAACTCATCATCATAGCTTGTCAGACCAGCCAGCCAGCCACTCTAGTGCTGTTTGGTTGATGTTGAGCATGTCAGTGTCAGCTAAATCAGATGAGCGTGGGCAGTTGCACAGAACGTGTTCAATGTTCTGCACCCTTTCGCAACACTCACAGGGTTCGCTCGTCTTTAAACCCCACTTCACCATATTGCCTCCTGTCCTACAAACTCCCGCTCTCGCTCTGTTGAGAGTGCACCACTTCCGTCTGTCAAGCAGTGCCCCGTCTGGCAACATTTCTGTGGGGTCTTGCACTGTATTGTTTGGTGGGGTTCTGGCTTCTGTTTGTTGCCAGAGGTCAATCCTGTATGTTTGGGGGGATGTTGCATGCGGTAGTTCCTCCACTGTAGAAAAGCTTTTCCTCGATTTTAGGCAGTTGGAAACTGGCACAGGATGGTGTAGTGGGTGCCGTGGATCCGGGTTCTGTTTATCATTTTCAATTTTTGTTGTAGTGTGTCTTCGGATCTCTGGGGGAGCAATGCCTGTAAGTCTGTAAATGATGTTAGTGGGTGTGGGCGCAGTGTGCCCGTGATTATTCGACAGGCTTTGTTAAGCAACAGGTCTATTTTCTTGGCATGGGCTGATCTGCCCCACACAGGTGCACAGTATTCTGCAGGTGCATAGCAGAGTGCCAGGGCAGTTGATCTAAGTGTGTGAGCATCAGCTCCCCATTTCGTGCCTGCTAATTTTTTCAAGAGAGTTTTTGGATGTGGGTGGCAAATGAGAGCGTCCTATCCAGTGTCATGCCTAGTTAAATTGGAGTCGGATGGTGTTCGAGCTCCTTCCCACACCAGAAGATCTTGAGTTTCCGAACTGCTTCTCGATTCCTCAGGTGGAATGCACACACTTGAGCTTTTGATGTATTTGGCTTCAGAGACCATTTTTCATAATACTGCTTCATTGCTTCGAGGACTGCTGTAAGTCGTACTTCAACTTCTTGGAAGGAGTTAGCTTGTGTTGCTCGTTGGTTGGTCATTTGTGTAAACATTAAATAGCAGAGGTGCCAGGACTGATCCCTGTGGTAGTCCATTCTTTTGTGGACGCCACCTACTCTTAATTCCATTCATTTCTACATAAAATCTGCGATTTTCTAGGAGGCTTCTTATTACTTTGACTGTGGTTTCATTCTTTAACATTTTAGATAATTTCAGTAGAAGGCCTCTGTGATTCACAATGTCATATGCTGCTGTTAAGTCAATGAATAATGCCCCTGTAATTTGTCACATTTCAAAGCCATCCTCAATATACTGGGTTAAGTTCAGGACTTGACCACAGCAAGAGTGGCCTGGTCTGAACCCGGCTTCGTCTGGCGTTAGAAGATCTTCGACTAAGGGGGATATTCTTTTCAGTATGAGTCTCTCGTAGAGTTTATACAGGGTGCAGAGCAAGGAAATCGGTCCATAATTTTTAGGAATGTTGGGGTCTTTATTGGGTTTTAGGAGAGCAAGAACTTTGGCTCTTCTCCACTTTTTAGGTATTTTTAATGATCTTAGGCATTTGTGGAAAATCCTAATGGTGACATTCCTTTGGGGTTTAGGGAATGTGTGCACCTGAGATTAAGGAAGTGAATACTCTAAAGAGAGAATCATACAGAAACCCCTACTTTGGGAAGTACACAATGAGTTCTTTAAGCATCGGATCAAAGAGAGCCATAACCGAGTGGAATGGATAGAGGTGTGTTAGTCTGTTTCCAAGAGGAATCTTGATCATTAAGATGATATCAGTAGGGGGTAGCTGGGTCAGAGATCTTCATTTAACATGGAGAGGGTGATGTGATGCGTATTCACGGCTTTGGCCAGTAGGCCCCTTGGGCTTTTTTTGTTAAGCTCACTTTCTAAGCACAACAGCTGCCACTTATAAGATCACAAATACTTGTAAGTAAATTAATATTTCTTTGTTTAGCTTCTCATTGTAAATTGGAGTCAATCTTCCATACTTAGAATGTAAATGGAGTAAGCAGTAATCAGCCTGAAGTTAAAAAGCACAGCTTTACAAACAAACTATGAACATAGCTGATAATCTGTCTCTGGAAAGTATGGCATGAATTACTGCACCTAGTTTATTGCTGCCTGAGAGTGCAGTATAAGACAATGGGTTATTTAACCTTGTTTCAAAACAGACAAGCTGACTAAGCTGTTTAGTTCAAGGAAGCTTGCAGACCAGATCGAGACAATTATTTAGAAAACACTGGACAACAACTGTTTTTGAAAATATTGCTTTATCAAAATTTTATTATGATTGTGACAGACCACTTGAAGCTGAACACACATATAATTTCAGACCACATGTATCATGTAGGAATTTGGAAAAGGAAGAAATTAACTTTTAATTAATATAATGTATTTAATTGCATAACGTTGCCAATGCTTTGCAATAGTTGAAGTAAGCTAAAATAGTTTGTTGATGATTTTCGTTTCTACTCTGTCTGAGGCTTCTCGCTTGTGTCCAACAATATTCAGCCAGCATTGATGGATTCTAATTGCCCTGATACCATTTCTCCATGACCACAATGTCCTGGTGAAACCTTTTACCATGCTCGTCTCTGACTGTGTGAAGATTTGCAGAGAAGAAGTCGAAATGGGAATGCAGGAAATGAATCTTAAGAGACATATTGCACTTCATGGTTTTGCATGCTTGAAGCATGTTGTCAAAAACTGTACAAAGTTTGGAGCCAAGAAAATTTTCAACGACATCCTTGAATGGCTTCCATGCAATATTCTCCCGTCCTACTAGAAGTTCTTCTAATCACCTGTCATTGATGACCTGTTCGATTTGTGGATCGACAAATATACCTTCCTTAATCTTGGCATCAGTTATTCTGGGAAACATCTGTCTCAAATATTGAACTCCTTCATGGAACTTCATAGCCATTCTAAAATCTACCCTGTCTAAGCATGCCTAGGGCTGCCTGAACAAGATAGAAAAGTTTTCAACTTACATCACATGCAACATTTTAATTGATTTGAATTATGAATTGAAACAACAAATATATATGTGTAAGGGGGTTTTGTCTTTTATGTTACTGTGTAGGCTAATTAAAATGGCTTCTTTGTTATGTTATACTTGGGAGTGCTTCTTTGTTATGTTATACGCTGAGAAAGTTTTGCGTTAGCAGCTTGTTGTGGGTTAGCGGGTGATAAGAGGATGTTACGAACCAATTGGGATAATTGTTATGACTTTGGTGTATCTGGAAGATTTGTATGCATGGGATTTTGAGGGAGAAGGCGGGAGAGAAAGACAGAGGCTGGACCAGGTGCTGTGAGTCCGCTACCAGGGTCGGACCCCAAGGAGGGCGTTCGGCGAGGAGAGGAGATGGAGACGGACTCGTGTGGAGCGTCTGGTTGACCACCGTTGTTGGTCCCAGGCAGCTGGTCGAGGTGGTCCAAAGGGTCGCAGGGTGAAGAAGAAGGGTCTTGAGCTCCAACTATTTTGTGCACTGTTACGTACCCCGTAACTGGGTTGCCAAACCAGCAGAAATGGATCACTCAGTTGGAGTCTGGAGTACTAGAACTAAGAAAGTTTTATTAAAGAAACAAGCAAAACAGTAATCGAAAGAATAATAAATGCAACAGTTCAACAATGATAACCACACATGTGCACAGAATTAAGATAACAGCATCAATCAAGCTCTATCGTTGTCTAGGGGTAAATGACCAAATTTCAAAATGACTCAAAGTTCAGTCCAGTTAGTAGTTCAGTTCGCAGTAATCGTTGCCATGGCGATGGACAAGGTGGAGGAAGAGAGAGATAGAACAGGAACAACTGATCATTCAGAACGGCTTCACTCACAGACCGGCGAGATTGCTCACAAGCAACTTTTGGGCGGGTCCTTGGTGATGTCACCTGAGGTCACCGACTGTGACCCCTCCTCCAGATGCAGTCGATCCTCTGCAGTGAACCCGGCACCCAGGCAAGGGCGGACACACACCGGGTTCCCGCTGATCGTACCTTTCCACCCTGGTCGTTGTCTGGTACTTCTCACCCACTCGTGAGAGGCGCACCGCTTCCAGGGTCTCGTTACCTCGGGTGGCGTGTGTGTCCTGCCCCAGCGAACCTGTCCCTTTTTATCCCCCTGCTGGGGCATCGCCTGTCCATCACTTCAAACAGTTCAAGGTTCAAAGGGGGGAGCCGCTCCAGACAGCTCCCTCTCCCCCGTTCCTTCATTACACATCTCCAGGCGCTGCTCCATTGTTCCTTATCTCTCCTTCCCCTGAGGGCAGGTGGCAGACCACTTGCTGATGTCACTGATGCTAACCCAGGCCAGCAAACATCTTAATTTTATGTGTATTCTCGTCACACTTCCCCCCTTTTAAGGATTTTTACCGGGAGGTAAAAATTACAAACATGAATACATTATTTGATACATACACAAATATACATCTTTATCAGTTATTTGGCTAATACAAAGAATTTGAAATTGTCAACACCTTGACAGACAGTCATCACATTTTCTGTTCCTTTTATATGTGTTATTAATAATCCCTTAGACCAGGCTCCAACTCAGCAAACTTCATAGTGGCCAAAAACACTGATGAATTGCGATCAATGTAACCTCTCATTTGGTTTTGTCCCGGACCACAACAACAAGGGTCGTCCCATTCCGACTCAATTTTCTCTCGCAAGGGCTTAGTAGGAGGGGGACGGGTATTGACCGCAGAGTTATTGCAAAACTTCCTGCAGTACCCCACCATCTCCAAGAGCCTTCTGAGGGCCCTCTTGTCTGTCGGGGTTGGGAGGTCAGCGATAGCCTGCACTGTAGCTTGCATCACTGCCAGCTGCCCCTGTGTCACCACAATTCCCAGGTAAGTGACCCTCGTGTGGCCGAATTCATTTTTTTCAAGGTTCACTATCAAACTGGCTTCAGACAGCCGTATTAAATTGCCAATACACACCTCTGTGTTCATCAGCCCTTTAGTCACTGAATTACTCAAAAAATATGGGTGTTGTTTACTAGGCCGCCCTATTGTAACAGACATCACCCAACGTCCCAGTTCTTTGCATTTCCTCGGGACAATCAAACCCACGGGCGCGAGTCGTTTAATTACTTTTGCTAAAGATTCGCTTTGTTCGGGGATTAAGGGAGAGACCTTATCAGTAGACCTGGCCAAAACAATAGCCTTCTCCCATCTGACCGATCCCATCCTAATCTTTTCAAAATGGTTTTTTTCTCTTATCAGGGGGCCCCTAGCCTCATTGATTTCCACGCTAACACCGACTAGGTTTGTTAGCATATCAAAAGCCGGTGACCGTCTCAGTTCGCGTCGGTCATGATCAATAACATTTTTTTTTCCTGGGCAGCCGGTAAATCTCTTTCATGATTCCACCAACTGTTTCCTCCAGCACCGCAAAATGTCCACCGGGGGGTACTTCGTGGGCCATGTTAAAAACCTCATCCCCATAACTCTTTTGCACCACCCCCCATTCCTCATCTGCGGGTACTGTACTTGATTTCCCTTTTAGCACTTCCTCCTCCGCACAATAGCCTACTAGTTCCCTTGTCAAGGCTGTGTCAGAGAGAGCTGTCTCTGCAAAAACCATCAGCCCCTCGTCTCGCTCCTGCGTCTGCACAAATTCTTTCCTGGTTGCTGCTACGTCCGTCCCAGCTCCCTCACTACCTCACTACACCCTGTCTCATACAAGGTTGGCAAAAATGTTTCAGCTAAATTCACTATCGCGGGCCCGCGATGAACCTGTGAGTCCATGGGCGGGGCCTCAATGCTGGCAGGCTGACCTGTCAATCTCACGACTGGGAACACGATTCCTCCGGCGATGTCATTACCGAGCAAGACTTCCACGTCTTTCATCGGTAATTCGGACCTCACCCCGATCGTGACTAGTCCAGAGACCAGGTTGCTCTGTAAGTGTATCTGGTGCAAAGGGACTGACTCTGTCCCTTCCCCAACACCTTTGACCTCTACCTCCCCAGTCTGGGTCTCTGAGCTAAACTCTAATACACTCTTCAATATCAATGACTGACACGCTCCCGTGTCTCTCCAGATCCGCACTGGAACTGGTTTTAACCTCTCCTTCACTCTCACCAGTCCGGCCGAGATAAACCTCTCGCGCCTTTCCTGGACATTTTCAGACCTGTCCTTCCCTAGCAGTTCGCTTAACAGCTCGATACAGCCATTCAAAATTTCCGCTTTTCCTTTCCCCGTCTCCTTCCTTGGGGCAAAGCACCTGGACGCAAAGTGTCCGACTTTCCCACAATTATAACAGACGACCCCAGGAGACTTCCTACCAGACTGCTCCCGGTCTACCTTATCCTTTTCACTAGTCCCCGGCTTACTTTCTGACTTTTCCGGCGGACTCTCCCCGCCATCCTGACTACCCTTCTGGTAGCCTTTACTCGGGGCAAACTTCATTTTATGCGTCAACGCATACTCATCCGCTAACTTAGCAGTTGCGGCTAACGTGGCTGCCTCTTTCTCATCGAGGTAGGGTCTCATACCCTCAGGGACACAACCTTTAAACTGCTCAATCAGGATCAGTTGTAGCAGTCTGTCATAATCCCCCTCTACCCCTTTCGAGGCGCACCAACGTTCACAATATGTTTGCATCTCACAAGCAAACTCCAAATACGTGCGGTCCCACTGCTTCCTCGCATTCCGGAACCTCTGCCGGTATGCCTCCGGGACCAACTCATAAATCCTGAGGATGGCCTCTTTCACCACCTCATACCTCAGGGCATCTTCCGCGGACAAAGCTGAGTAAGCTTCTTGGGCCTTCCCTTTCAGTACACTCTGAAGTAAAACAACCCACTTATCCCTCGGCCAGTCCTGACTTATAGCCACTTTTTCGAAGTGGAGGAAGGACCGATCCACGTCGGTATCGTCAAATGGGGGAACCAGCCTAACCTCCTGGGTCGCCCGGAACCCTCCACCTTGGTTCGGCACGAGCCCCTGCTCGGCCCTTATCCTTAACTTTTCCAACTCGAATTCCCTTTCCCTCTGTTTCTCCTCTCTCTCCAACTGTCTGTCCCTCTCTCTCTCTTCTCTCTCCAACTGTCTCTCTCTCTCTTTCCTTTCCATCTCTTTCTCTTTCTCCCGCCTTTCTAACTCTCTCTCCTGCCTTTCTAACTGCTTCTCTTCGTGTTCTAACTGCCGTACCCGGAACTCGTGCTCGAGTCTCAGTTTTTCAAGCTGTACCTGTACCGCGTCTCCAGCAGGTTTTTCAATAGACACCACCCCCAGCTCACCTTGGGGAAACACACCTTTAGATACATAGTGCACTACAATAGCTCTGTGTATCTCCTCTCTCCTCACTGTCGACTTCACCTTAGCAAGATTCAACCATTTTGCCACAGCTATCAATTCCGATTTCCTGGCATCCTCTAATGCCTCCAAGGTCGGCGCCTTTATAAATTCCTCAGCCTCCATTTCTGCTGTTTGTCTTTTCTTTCTTTCGGGAATTTTAACCCAATCAATTTACTCCGTCCCAAATTTAGCGTTCAAAATCGCGGACGAGAACCCCACTTATGTTACGTACCCCGTAACTGGGTTGCCAAACCAGCAGAAATGGATCACTCAGTTGGAGTCTGGAGTACTAGAACTAAGAAAGTTTTATTAAAGAAACAAGCAAAACAGTAATCGAAAGGATAATAAATGCAACAGTTCAACAATGATAACCACACATGTGCACAGAATTAAGATAACAGCATCAATCAAGCTCTATCGTTGTCTAGGGGTAAATGACCAAATTTCAAAATGACTCAAAGTTCAGTCCAGTTAGTAGTTCAGTTCGCAGTAATCGTTGCCATGGTGATGGACAAGGTGGGGGAAGAGAGAGGTAGAACAGGAACAACTGATCATTCAGAATGGCTTCACTCACAGACCGGCGAGATTGCTCACAAGCAACTTTTGGGCGGGTCCTTGGTGATGTCACCTGAGGTCACCGACTGTGACCCCTCCTCCAGATGCAGTCGATCCTCTGCAGTGAACCCGGCACCCAGGCAAGGGCGGACACACACCGGGTTCCCGCTGATCGTACCTTTCCACCCTGGTCGTTGTCTGGTACTTCTCACCCACTCGTGAGAGGCGCACCGCTTCCAGGGTCTCGTTACCTCGGGTGGCGTGTGTGTCCTGCCCCAGCGAACCTGTCCTTTTTATCCCCCTGCTGGGGCATCGCCTGTCCATCACTTCAAACAGTTCAAGGTTCAAAGGGGGGAGCCGCTCCAGACAGCTCCCTCTCCCCCGTTCCTTCATTACACATCTCCAGGCGCTGCTCCATTGTTCCTTATCTCTCCTTCCCCTGAGGGCAGGTGGTAGACCACTTGCTGATGTCACTGATGCTAACCCAGGCCAGCAAACATCTTAATTTTATGTGTATTCTCGTCACTACCTTATCCTTTTCACTAGTCCCCGGCTTACTTTCTGACTTTTCCGGCGGACTCTCCCCGCCGTCCTGACTACCCTTCTGGTAGCCTTTACTCGGGGCAAACTTCATTTTATGCGTCAACGCATACTCATCTGCTAACTTAGCAGTTGCGGCTAACGTGGCTGCCTCTTTCTCATCGAGGTAGGGTCTCATACCCTCAGGGACACAACCTTTAAACTGCTCAATCAGAATCAGCTGCAGCAGTCTGTCATAAGAGGCTGGACCAGGTGCTGTGAGTCCGCTACCAGGGTCGGACCCAAAGGAGGGCGTTCGGCGAGGAGAGGAGATGGAGACGGACTCGTGTGGAGCGTCGGGTTGACCACCGTTGTTGGTCCCAGGCAGCTGGTCGAGGTGGTCCGAAGGGTCGCAGGGTGAAGAAGAAGGGTCTTGAGCTCCAACTATTTTGTGCACGAAGAGATTGAACTTTGATAAGTGTGGCGCCTTTTATTTTCCTTTTATATTTTATTCCCTATTAATTATATAGTTCCAGTAATATCTATAAACTGTAAGTTATTTAATTGTATCTGGTGCATTGTCTGTTATTTGGCCGGGGTGGGGTACATCACACAGCATCCACACAAACTAATTACCCAGTTTGGCGGGGTCGAGGGCTGTTTCCCTAGACGACAGCGAGCCGAGCGACCCTGAGGGTGGCTAGCGGGGCTACATATGACATTTTTAAAAAATGGTTTATGATAAGGAAATTTCAAGGGGATTTTCATGATCAGCAGCTCAAAATCCATAGGATACACCTACAAAAGTCTTTGTTGTCTAGTAATATCAAATAACTGATGTGTTTTGAGTTGCAAGTTTTATGTACTCAAGAAGTTAGCTTTAGAGCATTAATGGTAATTTACTGAGATCTATGTCTCCAAAAACCTTTTACGTAAAGAGGAAATCTGAGGAAATATCTGAGGCACATAAAGTCACCCAAGTGGAAGAAAAAGGATTTAAATTAAAAGGCATTTCAGTCTTATTCAGAGTGTTTAAGAAATATTAACAAGCATATAAAAAAAATCACAGGGTGAACTAGAATCCATTCCTCTAGTTTGGTTTCTGCGACAGATGATTATTTGTCTGGGTCATTGATATGTCTTTTTAGTTTTTAGGAATTGTACATTTGTTTTGGAAATCCTTGGTCCTTTGCGTTTTAGAAACGTTTTGTGTTTTGGAAATGGTTTGTGTTTTAGAAATGATTTTTAAAATAGAAATCTTCTGTGAGTTTTAAATGTGTTTGAAGAATGTTGTTTGGATTTAAATATGTATTACTGAAAATAAATGAGCTGTGTTTTAAACTACTTTGTCCACTAGAAATATCTTCTCCTTGGTAGGGAGGGGGAACCCGGCGCTCAAATAGTGGGTGTTGGCAGCAAAACTCACCATGGAGAATAAACATTGAAGTAAATTAGTCTTTGAAGATTGGGTAGTTTTAGTATAATCTCTCTTCAGTGAGAGTACTTGTGACTATGGTTTAGTGTTTTCGTTTGAGGTTAAAATTTTGCAGCAAGCAAATCCAATCCTTCACAGCTTTCTATCACACCATCTACTTTCATGCTATTTGCAAACTTACTACTTCTGTCTGCTACATTCATATCCAAAGTGTTAACATGTATGACAAACACTGGTTAGAGGCTTCCATTTTGTCAGAAGCCTTACTAAAGGCCATGTAGATAACATTTACCATTCTGCTTTCATCAATCATTTTTGTTACCTCTTCAAAATCTCAATGAGGCAGGATATCCCCATGCTTGCTATCCTTAATCAGAACCTGCCTTTATAGATAGCACATAATTTCTATCTCTTCTGATTTTCTCCAGTAAGTCTCACTAGCCTGTAGTAGCCTCTGCTGCTGTTCTAAAATTTAAAAAAAGGAACAATGGATTTTTTTTCAGTCTTTTGGCACCTTAGCTGTGGCTAACAAAGATGCAAATATCTATCTCAGAGCCCAAACTACCAGCTGCCTTGTTTCCCAGAGCAACCTGAGATCAATCTCATCCAACCCTGGGGATAGATCAACCCTGATGCATCTCGACATCTAACACCTTCTGTGTCTGACTTGCTCTAGATTATTTAGGTATCCATGCTTGAACTAATTGCCTTCAATGCCCTTCCTCTTGGTGAACACAGATGAGAAGTATGCATTTATAGAGAATTGTGGAATAGAGGATCCTTGGAATACAGGTACATAGTTCCCTGAAAGTTGTATCAAAGCTGCACAGGGTAGTGAAGGAGATTTTGCACACAGGCCTTCATCAGTCAGGGCAGTGAATATACAAATTAGGATGCTATGTTAATGTTGTACAAGATATTGGTGAGGCTGAATTTGGAATACTGTGTTCAGTTTTTGTCACTTTCCTAAGGGAAAGATTCCATTCAGCTAGGAAAAATGCAAAGAAAATTCTGAGGATGTTGCCAGGGCTTGAGATACTGAGTAATGGGGAGAAATTGAGCAGGATGGAACATTTTTCATTGTAGCATAGCAGAATGAGGGGTAATCTCGGAGTCGTATAAATTATGAGGGGTTTAGATAACTTGAATGCACAGCCTTAATTCTTGTCAGGCTTACACAGGCAGACACTTCCTGGTCTCCACCCAATTAACAGGAGTCACCTATCACTTAGAACCATAGAATCATAGAAACTACAGCACAGAAACAGGCCTTTTGGCCCTTCTTGGCTGTGCCGAACCATTTTCTGCCTAGTCCCACTGACCTGCACACGGACCATATCCCTCCATACACCTCCCATCCATGTATCTGTCCAATTTATTCTTAAATGTTAAAAAAGAACCCACATTTACCACCTCGTCTGGCAGCTCATTCCATACTCCCACCACTCTCTGTGTGAAGAAGCCCCCACTAATGTTCCCTTTAAACTTTTCCCCCCTCACCCTTAACCCATGTCCTCTGGTTTTTTTCTCCCCTTACCTCAGTGGAAAAAGCCTGCTTGCATTCACTCTATCTATACCCATCACAATTTTATATACCTCTATCAAATCTCCCCTCATTCTTCTACGCTCCAGGGAATAAAGTCCTAACCTATTCAACCTTTCTCTGTAACTGAGTTTCTCAAGTCCCGACAACATCCTTGTAAACCTTCTCTGCACTCTTTCAACCTTAATTATATCCTTCCTGTAATTTGGTGACCAAAACTGAACACAATACTCCAGATTCAGCCTCACCAATGCCTTATACAACCTCATCATAACATTCCAGCTCTTATACTCAATACTTTGATTAATAAAGGCCAATGTACGAAAAGCTCTCTCTATGACCCTATCTACCTGTGATGCTACTTTTAGGGAATTTCGTATCTGTATTCCCAGATCCCTCTGTTCCGCTGCACTCCTCAGTGCCTTACCATTAACCCTGTATGTTCTACCTTGGTTTGTCCTTCCAACGTGCAATACCTCATACTTGTCTGTATTAAACTCCATCTGCCATTTTTCAGCCCATTTTTCCAGCTGGTCCAAGTCCCTCTGCAGGCTCTGAAAACCTTCCTCACTGTCTACTACACCTCCAATCTTTGTATCATCAGCAAATTTGCTGATCCAATTTACCACGTTATCATCCAGATCATTGATATAGATGACAAATAACAATGGACCCAGCACTGATCCATGTGGCACACCACTAGTCACAGGCCTCCACTCGGAGAAGCAATTCTCTACTACCACTCTTTGGCTTCTTCCATTGAGCCAATGTCTAATCCAATTTACCACCTCTCCATGTATACCTAGCGACTGAATTTTCCTAACTAACCTCCCATGCGGAACCTTGTCAAAGGCCTTACTGAAGTCCATGTAGACAATATCCACTGCCTTCCCTTCATCCACTTTCCTGGTAACCCCCTCGAAAAACTCCAATAGATTGGTCAAACATGACCTACCACGCACAAAGCCATGTTGACTCTTCCTAATAAGTCCCTGTCTATCCAAGTGCTTGTAGATTCTGTCTCTTAGTACTCCCTCCAATAACTTACCTACTACTGATGTTAAACTTACTGGCCTATAATTTCCCGGATTACTTTTCGATCCTTTTTTAAACAACGGAACAACGTGAGCCACTCTCCAATTCTCCGGCACCTCACCTGTAGACAGCAACATTTTAAATATTTCTGCCAGGGCCCCTGCAATTTCAACACTAGTCTCCTTCAAGGTCCGAGGGAACACCCTGTCAGGTCCCGGGGATTTATCTACTTTAATTTTCCTCAAGACAGCAAGGACCTCCTCCTTTTCGATCTGTACAGTTTCCATGATCTCACTACTTGTTTCCCTTAATTCCATAGACTTCATGCCAGTTTCCTTAGTAAATACAGACGCAAAAAACCTATTTAAGATCTCTCCCAACATACATCAAAGTTGCTGGTGAACGCAGCAGGCCAAGCAGCATCTATAGGAAGAGGCGCAGTCGACGTTTCAGGCCGAGACCCTTCGTCGACTGCGCCTCTTCCTATAGATGCTGCTTGGATTTCCAGCATCTGCAGAATTCCTGTTGTTTAAGATCTCTCCCATTTCCTTTGGTTCCGCACATAGCCGACCACTCTGATTTTCAAGAGGACCAATTTTATCCCTTACAATCCTTTTGCTCTTAATATACCTGTAAAAGCTCTTTGGATTATCCTTCACTTTGACTGCCAAGGCAACCTCATGTCTTCTTTTAGCCCTCCTGATTTCTTTCTTAAGTATTTTCTTGCACTTCTTATACTCCTCAAGCACCTTATTTACTCCCTGCTTCCTATACATGTCATACAACTCCCTCTTCTTCTTTATCAGAGTTGCAATATCCCTTGAAAACCAAGGTTCCTTATTCCTATTCACTTTGCCTTTAATCCTGACAGGAACATACAAATTCTGCACTCTCAAAATTTCTCCTTTGAAGGCTTCCCACCTACCGATCACATCCTTGCCAGAGAACAACCTGTCCCAATCTACGCTTTTTAGATCCTTTCTCACTTCTTAAAATTTGGCCTTCCTCCAGTTAAGAACCTCAACCCTAGGACCAGATCTATCCTTGTCCATGATCAACTTGTTTCCAACTTATCATTTACACCTTATTTAAACCCAGCCCTCAGCCACAGTCCATTGGTCACGTATTGAACCAGTCAGCCTCAACTGCTTGTTCCTAGCCTTTTGTCACCTTGTCATTTTAAGTATCCGTTCTCTCTTGTTTTGTGGCCCCCTCATGGCTTGTTATTCTGCAGATTAGTAAAATATCTGCTAAATCATCTCTGCTGCTCTGCTTTTGGGTCAAGCCTCCCTCACATTTCCTGATAGTCCCATTGGTAAGGAATCCAGAACTAAAGGATATAGATTTAAAGTGAAAAGGGAAAACTGAGAGCTAACTTTGCAGTCAGTATATGGAATGAGCTTCCAGAAGAAATGGTTGAGACAGGTATGTTAATAACATTCAAAATGTACTTGAACAGATACATGGATAGGAAAGATGGATATGGGTAAAATGCAGGTAAATAGAACTAGATTAGGTGGGCATATTGGTTGGCATTGATCATTTGGGCCAAAAGGATTGTATGACCTTGTATGACCCATGCCTTCTCTGGCTACTTTTTGTTCCTGATACAACTACTGGGGTCTCCTTAATATTACTTGTCTAAGATAATTTGTAGCTGCTTTTTGCTTTCCTAATTTCTTTCCTACACACTTGATATTCTGCAAGAAACTCCTTTGATCACTGTTGCCTATAATTACCACAAGTTGCTTTTTTAAGATCAGAATTCAATATTCTTTATAATCCAGGTTCCTTAATCCTACAATCTTTCTCTTTTACCTTTATTGGCGCATGCTAGTTCCAAACTCTGAAAACCTCTCTTTTAAAAGAATTTCATTAGTCAGTTGTTATTTTACCCATAAGCATCTTCTTCCATTCCACTTTCACCAGAGATGCTCATATTCCATCTTCTTAATCTGCAATTTGATGGTATGTAAATTGATTTCTCCAACTTCTGGTAATTTATTGCACCCCCCCGCCCCATCCTTCTCTCAATTTTGATTCCCCATTCTGGTTACCCTCTCACTCTTCTTCCTTTCATCTGCCCATCATCTCCTTCTGGTTTGCATCCTCTTCTCTTTCTTCCATGGTCTACAGTTCTCTCCCATTAGATTTCTTCTTCTTCTGTCCTTTCCCTCCTGCACCTATCCCCTCCCAGATATCTTCATCCTCCCTCCTTCTCCCACCCGCTTTCCCCTTCACTTGGTCTCACCTATCACCTGCTAGCTTACACTCCTTCCCCTCCCACCAAGTTCTTATTCCGGTTTTTGCCCTGTTCCTTTCCAGTCCTTATGAAGGTCCTTGATATACCGTATTTCCATAACGGAACAGTTTGTGACTTAGGGGGGAGCTTTGTTTTCACCAATATCTGCTACCTTTTTTTATTGATGGTGGAGATTATAGATTTTCATGGTGTTATCAGAATAGCTGAGGAAGACGGTGCACGTTGTTACTCACGGCAGCATTGGTATGTTGAAGCAGTGAATGAACGTTAGAGTGGCGAAAATGAAGATTTGTTACAAGCAGTAGAGGGAGGAAATTGAATTGACATTATTTCTTACATCACATACAGGAGTAAAAATCTTTATGTTATGTCTCCATCTAAATGTGTAATCATAATAATTTATAATAATTTAAAATAAATAGAACAGTCAATGTAATATAGCGTACACTCAAATCAGCGTGAGTTCATCAGTCTGATGGCCTGGTGGAAGAAGCTGTCCCGGAGCCTGTCAGCCCTTGCTCTATGCTGCAGTGCTACTTCCCAGTTGGTAGCAGCTGGAATAGATTGTGGTTGGGATGGCTTGGGTCCCCAATGATCCTACTGGCTCTTTTTACAAACCTGTCCTTGTAAATGTCTCTGTGGAAAAAAAAATTACCCCTGATATTCCCTCTGTACCTACTTCTAAGCACCTTAAAACTGTGACCTCCGACGTTAGCCATTTCAGCCCTGGGAAAAATCCTCTGACTATCCACATGATCAATGCCTTTCGTTATTTTATACACCTCTATCAGGTCACCTCTCATTCTCCATCGCTCCAAGGAGAAAGGGCCAAGTTCACTCAACCTATTCTTGTAAGGCATGGTCTCCAATTCAGGCAACAGCCTTGTAAATCTCCACTGCACCCTTTCTATAGTTTCCACATTTTTCCTGTAGTGAGGTGACCAGAACTGAGCACAGTACTTAAAGTGGGGTCTGACCAGGGTCCTATATAGCTGCAACATTACCTCTCGGCTCTTAAACACAATCCTACTATTAACGAAGCACAATGTACTGTATGCCTTCTTAACCTCACAGTCAACCTGCATAGCAGCTTTAAGTGTCCTGTGGACATGGGCTCCAAGATCCCTCTGATCCTCCACACTGCCAAGAGTCTTACTGTTAATACTATTTTCTGCCATCTTAGCAACACACATAAAAGTTGCTGGTGAACGCAGCAGGCCAGGCAGCATCTGTAGGAAGAGGTGCAGTTGACGTTTCAGGCCGAGACCCTTCGTCAGGACTAACTGAAGGAGGAGTGAGTAAGGGATTTGAAAGTTGGAGGGGGAGAGGGAGATCCAAAATGATAGGAGAAGACAGGAGGGGGAAGGATAGAGCCAAGAGCTGGACAGGTGATAGGCAAAAGGGGATACGAGAGGATCATGGGACAGGAGGTCCGGGAAGAAAGACAAGGGGGGGGGGAACCCAGAGGATGGGCAAGAGGTATATTCAGAGGGACAGAGGAAGAAAAAGGAGAGTGAGAGAAAGAATGTGTGCATAAAAATGAGTAACAGATGGGGTACGAGGGGGAGGTGGGGCCTTAGCGGAAGTTAGAGAAGTCGATGTTCATGCCATCAGGCTGGAGGCTACCCAGACGGAATATAAGGTGTTGTTCCTCCAATCTGAGTGTGGCTTCATCTTTACAGTAGAGGAGGCCGTGGATAGACATGTCAGAATGGGAATGGGATGTGGAATTAAAATGTGTGGCCACTGGGAGATCCTGCTTTCTCTGGCGGACAGAGCGTAGATGTTCAGCAAAGCAGTCTCCCAGTCTGCGTCGGGTCTCGCCAATATATAAAAGGCCACATCGGGAGCACCAGACGCAGTATATCACCCCAGTCGACTCACAGGTGAAGTGTTGCCTCACCTGGAAGGACTGTTTGGGGCCCTGAATGGTGGTAAGGTAGGAGGTGTAAGGGCATGTGTAGCACTTGTTCCGCTTACACGGATAAGTGCCAGGAGGGAGATCAGTGGGGAGGGATGGGGGGTACGAATGGACAAGGGAGTTGTGTAGGGAGCGATCCCTGTGGAATGCAGAGAGAGGGGGGGAGGGAAAGATGTGCTTAGTGGTGGGATCCCGTTGGAGGTGGCCGAAGTTACAGAGAATAATATGTTGGACCCGGAGGCTGGTGGGGTGGTAGGTGAGGACCAGGGGAACCCTATTCCTAGTGGGGTGGCAGGAGGATGGAGTGAGAGCAGATGTACGTGAAATGGGGGAGATGCGTTTAAGAGCAGAGTTGATAGTGGAGGAAGGGAAGCCCCTTTCTTTAAAAAAGGAAGATATCTCCCTCGTCCTAGAATGAAAAACCTCAACCTGAGAGCAGATGCGGCGGAGACGGAGGAATTGCGAGAAGGGGATGGCGTTTTTGCAAGAGACAGGGTGAGAAGAGGAATAGTCCAGATAGCTGTGAGAGTCAGTAGGCTTATAGTAGACATCAGTGGATAAGCTGTCTCCAGAGACAGAGACAGAAAGATCTAGAAAAGGGAGGGAGGTGTCGGAAATGGACCAGGTAAACTTGAGGGCAGGGTGAAAGTTGGAGGCAAAGTTAATAAAGTCAACGAGTTCTGCATGCGTGCAGGAAGCAGCGCCAATGCAGTCGTCGATGTAGCGAAGGAAAAGTGGGAGACAGATACCAGAATAGGCACGGAACATAGATTGTTCCACAAAGCCAACAAAAAGGCAGGCATAGCTAGGACCCATACGGGTGCCCATAGCTACACCTTTAGTTTGGAGGAAGTGGGAGGAGCCAAAGGAGAAATTATTAAGAGTAAGGACTAATTCCGCTAGACGGAGCAGAGTGGTGGTAGAGGGGAACTGATTAGGTCTGGAATCCAAAAAGAAGCGTAGAGCTTTGAGAAAAAAAAAGCTTCCTACAGATGCTGCCTGGCCTGCTGCGTTCACCAGCAACTTTTATGTGTGTTGCTTGAATTTTCAGCATCTGCAGAATTCCTGTTGTTTTCTGCCATCTTATTTGACCTACCAAAATGAATCACCTCACACTTATCTGGGTTGAACTCCATCTGCCACCTCTCAGCCCAGTTTTGCATCCTATTGATGCCCTACTGTACCCTCTGACAGCCCTCCACTCTGTCCACAACACCCCCAACCTCTGTGTCATCAGCAAATTTACTAACCCATCCCTCCATTTCCTCATCCAGGTCATTTATAAAAATCATGACGAGAAGAGGTCCTAGTACAGATCCCAGAGGCACACCACTGGTCATCAACCTCCATGCAGAATATGACCAATCTACAACCACTATTTGCCTTCTGTGAGCAAGCCAATTTTGGATCCACAAAGCAGTGATCCCTTGCATCCCATGCCTCCTTACTTTTTCAATAAGTCATAGAACATAGAACATAGAGTAGTACAGCACAGTACAGGCCCTTCGGCCCACAATGTTGTGCCAACCCTTAAACCCTGCCTCCCATATAACCCCCCACCTTAAATTTCTCCATATACCTGTCTAGTAGTCGCTTAAATTTCATTAGTGTATCTGCCTCCTCCACTGACTCAGGCAGTGCATTCTACACACCAACCACTCTCTGAGTAAAAAACCTTCCTCTAATATCCCCCTTGAACTTCCCATTCCTTACCTTCAAGCCATCTCCTCTTGTATTGAGCAGTGGTGCCCTGGGGAAGAGGCACTGGCTGTCCACTCTATCTACTCCTCTTAATATCTCGTCTACCTCTATCATGTCCCCTCTCATCCTCCTCTCCAAAGAGTAAAGCCCTAGCTCCCTTAATCTCTGATCATAATGCATACTCTCTAAACCAGGCAGCATCTTGTTAAATCTCTTCTGTACCCTTTCCAATGCTTCCACATCCTTCATGCATGAGTTATCTTATCAAATGCCTTGCTGAAATCCTTGTACACTACATCTACTGCTCTACCTTCATAAATGTGTTTAGTCACATCGTCAAAAAGTTCAATCAGGCTTGTAAGACACGACCTGCCTTTGACAAAACCATGCTGACGATTCCTAATCATATTATGCCTCTCCAAATGTTCATAAATCCTACCTCTCAGGATCTTCTCCATCAACTTACCAACCACTGAAGTAAGACTCACTGGTCTAAGATTTCCTGGGCTGTCTCTACTCCCTTTCATGAATAAGGGAACAACATCTGCAACCCTCCAAAACCTCTTCCGTCCCCATTGATGATGCAAAGATCATTGCCAGAGGCTCAGCAATCTCCTCTGTCGCCTCCCACAGTAGCCTGGGGTATATTTTGTCTGGTCCTGGTGACTTATCCAATTTGATGTTTTCCAAAAGCTCCAGCACATCCTCTTTGTTAATGTCTATTTGCTCAAACTTTTCAGTCCGCTGTAAGTCATCCCTACAATTACCAAGGTCCTTTTCCATAGTGAATACTGAAGCAAAGTATTCATTTAATCCCTCCACTTTCTCCTCCGGTTCCATATACATTTTTCCACTGTCACACTTGATTGGTCCTATTTTCTCATGTCTTATCTTCTTGCTCTTCACATACTTGTAGAATGCCTTGGGGTTTTCCTTAATCCTGCTCACCAAGGCCTTCTCATGGCCCCTTCTGGTTCTCCTAATTTCATTCTTAAGCTCCTTCCTGTTAGCCTAATTTTCTAGATCTCTATCATTACCTAGTTTTTTGAACCTTTCGTAAGCTTTTCTTTTCTTCTTGACTAAATTTTCACCAGCCTTTGTGCACCATGGTTCCTGTACCTATGCAGAACACCACACAAATATCCCCTGAACATTTGCCATGTTTCTGTTGTACATTTTCCTGAGAACATCTGTTCCCAATTTATGCTTCCAAGTTCCTGCCTGATAGCTTCATATTTCCCCTTACTCCAATTAAACACATTCTTAAATTATCTGTTCCTATCCCTCTCCAATGCTATGGTAAAGGAGATAGAATTAACAATGGATGCTGCCTTCCTGAAGCACCGCTTCTTAAAAATTTCCTTGATAGTGGGAAAGATTGTGCCATGATGGAGAAATAGTACTAAATTTTCACGTTGATGCTTCATGAAAACAAGATATCAGCTTTTAAGCAAATAAAAAGTATGGAAATGTGCAGGGTACGGCAAAGAATGATCCGAATAACAAAAGCATGGAAATGTGGAGGGCACGGCAAAGAATGATCTGAATAACTTTACTACTCCACAATAAATTCAGCATTCAGGGTCATCTTGGGCCTCAACCTATCAGCAGCTACGTGTAAAATACAGAAGAAAAGTTTCTAAACCGAGCCTCGGAATGAATATTAACTTTAATGTATGTAGCTAATTCCTTCAAATTTCAATTATTGTTAAATTCTGTCCCTATTTTCCCTTCTCTTCTAATCACATCTAGCTTTCTCGATATTGTACTTCCTGTAGTTTGAATTAAATCTTCCAATGTTCCCTTCCTAGTTTGGAGTTCACTGGGAGAAAGTTAGCAATCTAAAATAGAGGGTTTGAAATGGTTTATCGTAAAGAAATACTAAGAATTCAAATTGCTCAGCTCCTTTCCTCTCTCCTTGTTTTAATGGAGAGAGTGCTAGAGGGTTAGGGAGTAGGAAGGAGGAATAAAACCCAGGAGGCCCTTTGGTTAACAGTGTGTGCAGTGAGGTTACATAGCTTGGATTTAATCTGCCTTCCTGGCCAGTTAGCTTAACATCTGTAGTCAAGAAAATGCTTGAAGCTGTCATTAAGGAAGAAACAGCGAAACATTTAGAAAGGAGAGGTTCCGTTGGACAGACGCAGCATGGATTCAGAAAGGGCAGGTCCTGTTTGACAAACTTACTGGAGTTCTTTGAGGACATAAGGAATGCAGTGGATAGAGGGGAGCAGGAGGATGTCGTATATTTAGATTTCCAGAAGGTGTTTGATAAGGTGCCACACAAGAGACTTATAAATAAGATACAGATGCATGGATTTGGAGGAAGTGTATTGGCATGGATAGTGGATTGGTTAACCAATAGAAGGCAGAGAGTTGGTATAAATGTATGTTTCTCTGGTTGGCAGTCTGTGGTGAGTGGGGTACCTTAGGGGTCGGTGATGGGCCCACAGCTGTTTACCATTTATATTGATGATTTGGAAGAGGGGATTGAGTGTAGTGTAGCAAAATTTGCTGATGACACTAAACTGAGTGGAAAAGCAAATTGTACAGAGGATGTGGAGTGTTTGCAGAGGGACACAAATAGGTTAAGTGAGTGGGCCAAGGTCTGGCAGATGGAATACAACGTTGTTAAATGTGAGATCATCCACTTTGGAAGAAATAATAGAAGAGCAGATTATTATTTAAGTGGTGAAAGATTGCAGCATGCTGTTGTGTAGAGGGACTTGGGAGTGCTTGTGCATGAATCACAAAAGTTAGCTTGCAGGTGCAACAGGTTGTTAAAAAGGCAAACGGAATGTTGGCCTTCATTGCTAGAGGGATTGAACTCAAGAGCAGGGAGGTCATGCTGCAACTATACAGGGTACTGGTGGGGCCGCACCTGGAGTACTGTGTGCAGTTCTGGTCTCTATACCTGAGGAAGGATATACGGCTTTGGAGGCAGTGCAGAGGAGGTTCACCAGGTTGATTCCTGGGATGAAGGGGTTAACCTATGAGGAGCGATTGAGTCGCCTGGGACTATACTGTCTGGAATTCAGAAGAATGAGAGGGGATCTTATAGAAATATACAAAATTTTGAGAGGGATAGATAAGATAGAAGTAGGAAAGTTGTTTCCACTGGTAGGTAAGACTAGAACTAAGGGACATTGACTCAAAATTCAGTGGAGAAGATTTAGGACGGAGATGAGGAGAAACTGTTTTTCCCAGAGAGTGGTGAATCTGTGGAATTCTCTGCCCAGGGAAGCAGATGAGGCTTCTTCATTAAATATATTTAAGATATAGTTAGATAGATTTTTACATAGTAGGGGAATTAAGGATTATGGGGAAAGTGGCAGGTAGATGGAGCTGAGTTTACAGACAGATCAGCCATGATCTTATTGAATGGCGGGGCAGGCTTGATGGGCCGGATGGTCTACTCCTGCTCCTATTTCTTATGTTCTTGTGTTCTAAACACGTTTAGATGCGTCTCTGAAATATTGGGAAATCTCATTGAACAAGGGAGGTGGATATTGCTGCACCTTCTGGTCAATCAACTGATCGGATTACAGGGAGGTATTCTATTGAAAGGCAGAAAAGACTGGACTGATCCAATAATTCTTCTCCTAATCATTGGCCTTCACAAACCTCTTCATTTAAATCCAACTCCTTAAGTCAGAGATAAGACTGGTATTAAGTTAGACATGGGAAACCCTTTTCTGGGATGGTGCTCAGACCGCTGTCCTTGGAATTAAGGATTGAACAGTTTGGAACACTGAAGTGACAGCCCTGTTAAATGAACCTTCGCTGGCCCACTGGCTTGTAATTGATATTGCTGGTTGCCATTTTGTGCAAAATCGACATTATTTTCAAATGAAAATGTTTCTATTTGCGCAGACTGCAAGAGCAAATTTAAAAGAAGGAACTTTCACCAAGGTATCATGTTCTGTTGTACTAAACTTCATCTTCCACTTACACCTACAGGTGTTATTGTGTGAAAGCATGCTATCATCTTTCTTTTATATCTCTGGAGCAGTCTAGACTAGCTATAGAAGATCAGAGCATCACAATAGTATAAAGATGGTATGTCTGTCTCAGCTAGCATGCCATAATCCAACTAACAGTAATGATGGCTGATACCTGACAGAATCTGACAGAATATTACAGCACAGAGAGGAGTCTTTATTTTTTGTGTAGTATTTGTAGCAACATTAATTAATGGAACAGGTGAACAACACTTATGGTTTTCATAGAATACGCATAAAATAATTCAGGCATTTTCTCATAATATTTGATTTATTTTTGTCTGCTTTCCTTGAGATTCACACCAAAGTCAACCAATGGGTTAGGAACAATTTTTATGTTTCTGCCAAAGTTGCTGTAAACAGGTTGCTGGGAATTGTATAGAACTGGTCTTGCATAATAATGAAATAAGTATTGAGAATATGGAAATAAATTAATGAAGAATTATGTAATAACTTAGCAATCATGTTCTAACTTGGTGATTTTCTACTTTTCAGGTAAAAGCTTATCCAATAGGACTTAGCTGCAAAAATTGGAGACATCTGTGGTAAAGATGCACTTGTAAATTCGACAAAGTGTGGAGAAATGCTCGTGTTAAACATCATCTTGTGATAGTTCCCTCCTGCTGATCTCAGAGTAGTATTTTTCCCAAAGGATGGAAAATTAGCTTTTGATACAATCCATTTCTGACGAAGGGTCTCGGCCTGAAACGTCGACTGCGCCTCTTCCTATAGATGCTGCTTGGCCTGCTGCGTTCACCAGCAACTTTGACGTATGTTGGTTGATACAATCCATTTCCTTATTTTGTTGTGTTGTTGCATTTTCTTTGTTTTAAAATCTTAGTGCTCAGCTTTGATGATAATGCTGGACTTAATAGCAGTGACTGTGGGTAATACCATCATTAATAATCCAAAATGTACTAATAAGATTAAAGCTGCTATGAAGTGGATAAAGGAATTGTGAAACAAGTGGGTAGAACACCAAAAAGAAACAGAAAGGAAGAAAACAGACTCTCAGGACATTACTCGATGAACTTGCACTCATTTATTTAAACTGAACCAACACTAAACCTGGGGAATTGGTCCCATTCAGGGAGCTAGGAAGATTAAAAAGAAGGATGCAACAACACTTCTCTCAGTCCTATCAACACACACAAAATGCTGGAGGAACTCAGCAGGCCAGGCAGTATCTATGGGGGGAAAAAAAGTACAGTTGATGTTTCGAGCTGAAACCCTTCAGCAGGACCGGAGGATAAAAGCTGAGGAGTAGATTTAAAAAGTGGGGGAAGGGGAGAGAGAAACACCAGGTGATAGGTGAAACCTGGAGGGAGAGGGATGAAGTAAAGAGCTGGAAAGTTGAGTGGTGAAAGGGACAGAAGGCCATGGATAAATGAAAAAGGTGGGGGGGGGGAGGGAGGAACACCAGAGGGAGGTGATGGGCAGGCAAGGAGATAAGGTGAGAGAGGGAAAAGGGAATGGGAAATGGTGAAGTTGGGGGGGGGGTATTACCAGAAGTTTGAGAAATCAATGTACATGCCATTAGGTTGGAGGCTAACCAAATGGAATATAAGGGGTTGCTCCTCAAGCCTGGTGTGACTTCATCATGACAGTGCCAGGAGGCCATGGATGGACTACACTCAGCCCTATGCTTGTTTGTGGACTGATTGTGGACATCTGAAGGGTAAGACGAGGGAACACACACTTGTCCTGATAGAGGAATCAGAAGTGGAAAGAGTGTGCAATTTCAAGTTCTTGGGTCTTAACATCTCTGAGGACCTACCCTGGGCCAAAATATTGATTCAGTGTCCATTCAGATATCTGATGGAAGAGGGGAAGGATCTGTTTCTGAATCATTGATGAGCGTGAGCCTTCAGAAGGCACAACAGTAATTATATTTCATTAGGGATTTGAGGAGATTTGGTATGTCACCAAAGACACTGACAGATTTCTACAGATGTACCATAGAGAGCATTCTAACTGGCTGGTATGGGGAGGGTGTACTATGACTGCACAGGATTAAAAGAAGCTGCAGAAAGTTGTGAATTTAGTCAGCTCCATTATGGGCACTAGCACCCAGGACATTATTAAGGAGTGACACCTCAAAAAGAGGCATCCATCGTTCAGGACGCCCATGACCCAGGACATGCCCTCTTACCATCAGGAAAGAGGTACCGGAGCCTGAAGAGACACACTTAATGATTCAGGAAGAGCTTCTTCCCCTCTGCCATCAGAATGGATATTGAATCCGGTATTGTTTTTGCACTACTTATTTAATTTTACTATATATGTTTGTATTTTACTTACATGTATACTTACTATAATTCACAGTTCTTCTTATCGTGTATTGCAATGTATTGCTGCTGCAAAGCAACAAATTTCATGACATATGCCAGTGATATTAAACCTGATTGTGATTCTGGTTATTTTCAAAAATAACTGCTTGCTTTGCTCACATTCTAACTCCCATTCCTGCCAGGGAAGAGGCTATGTAGCATCCACACCAGAACCACTAGACCCAAAAACAGTTAGATCCCCAAGCTGTCAGGCTGATCCACACCTCCACCCATTAACCCACGACATATACGTCACCTAGTGTCACTTTATATATATACATTGAGTCTATGTAAGTTATTTGTACATTGTGTTTTATAGGATTGCATTTATATTTATATTTATTGTATCTTTATTCTGTTCTTTGTGTTTAATGTGTTGCATCAGATCGAGAGTAACAAACAAATGAAATGGCAGAAGAACTTAATAAGTATTTTGCATCAGTCTTCACTGTGGAAGACACCAGCAGTGTGCCTGAAATTCAAGATTGTGAGGGGGCAGAAGTATGTGCAATTTCTATTACTAAGGAAAAGATGCTTGGAGAAACTGAAATGTCTGAAAATAGGTAAGTCACCTGGACCAGATGGACTGTATCCCAGGGTACTGAAAGATGTAGCTGAAGAGATTATGAAGGCATTCTTTCAAGAGTTACTAGATTCTGGAATGGTTCTGGAGGACTGGATATTGCAAATGCCACTTCACTCTTAAGAAGGGAGGGAGGTAGAAGAAAGAAAAGTATAGGCCAATTAGTATGACTTCACTGGTTGGGAAGATATTGGAGTCTATTATTGAGGATTCAGGGTACTTGGAGGTGCATGATAAAATAGGCCTGTCAACGTGGTTTACTTAATGGGAAATCTTGCCTGACAAATCTATTGGATTCCTTTGAGGAAATAACAGGCACAACAGACAAAGGCGAGTCAGTGCACGTTGTTTTCTTGGATTTGCAGAAAGCCTTTGATAAAGTGCTGCACAAGACTGTTAAACAAGATAAGAGCCCATGGTATTACTAGCGTGGAGAGAAAATTGGCTGAATGCAGGAGGCAAAGAGTGAGAATAAAGGAGCCCTTTCTAGTTGGCTACCGGTGACAAGTGGTGTTCCACAGGTTTCTGTGGTGGGACCGCTTCCCTTCATGTTATATGTCAATGATTTGGACTCCAGGATTGATGGCTTTGTGGCCAGGTTTGCAGATGATATGAAGATCCTGTTGAGGATGTAGGGAGTTTGCAGGAGGACTTAGACAGACTGAGAGAGTGGTTAAAGGAGTGGCAGATGGAGTATAGGGAAGAGTATGATCATGCACTTTGGTAGAGGAATAAATGTGTAGACTATTTTCTAAAGGGGGAGAGAATTCAAAAGTCAGAGGTGCAAAGGGACTAAGGAGTCCTCATGCAGGATTCTCTGAAGGTTAACTTGCAGGTTGAGCTGGTGGTAAGAAAGGCAAATTTAATGTTGGCATTCACTTCGAGAGGACTAGCCTTTTAAGAGACTCCTGGATAGGTACTTGGAGCTTAGAAAAATAGAGGGCTATGGATAACCTGAGGTAATTTCTAAAGTAAGTACATGTTTGGCACAGCATTGTGGGCTGAAGGGCCTGTATTGCACTGTAGGTTTTCTATGTTTTTACAAAAGCAAGATTGTGATGCTGAGGCCTTATAAGACATTAGTCAGGCTGCACTTTATATGCACTTATTATAAGCAGTTTTGGGTCTCCTGGCTAAAAAAAAAAATAAGTGCTGGCATTGGAAAAGTTCCAAAGAATGTTCATGAGAATGATTCTGAGAATTAACTGTTTTACATATGAGAAGTGTTTGATGGCTCTTGGCCTGTACTCACTGGAGTTTTGAAGGAAGTCGGGGGGTCTCATTGAAACTGTTCAAATATTGAAGGACCTAGATAGAGTGGATGTGGAGAAGATGTTTCCTCTTGTGGGTGAGTATAGGACCAGAAGGCATAGTTTCAGAATACAAGGATGTCTCTTTCGAACAGAGACGAGGAGGAAATTCTTCAGCCAGAGGGTAATGAATCTGAAATTTATTACCACAGATGCTGTGGAGACCAAGACGTTGGATATATTTCAAACAGAGATTGATAGGTTCTTGATTAGTCAGGGTGTCAAAGGTTATGGGGAGAAGGCAGGAGAATGGGGTTGAGAGGGATAATAAATCAGCTGTGATGGAATGGTGTGGCAAACCTGATGGGCTGAATGGCCTAAGTCTGTTCCTATCTCTTAAAGTCTTATAAATTTATTTTCCTTTACAATTGTGTACTGAAGAATGATAATCCCCAGTCTATTGAAGAAGATGGGGGTGAGGGGTCACTCCCTCCAACCAGCAATCAAGTCCTTGTCAAATGCAGCAGAAGAAAGCAGCAACTGGATTTGGATTAAAAGGAAAGACAACAACGGGGCTGCAAGATGAAGATAGGAGGGTATGGAACTGAGGCGGGTGTATCTGGGACGCCAGGTAGCACCGTTGAGCCCTCTGGAGATGTTGTGGGCTTATCAACGAAACGTCAAAGAAGGAGGGTGCCCACCTGATGACCCCGATGATGTACCTACCCTCTCTCCCTGTCACCACGCCAAACCTACTGCCAACATCGAGACATAGGGATTGAAACATCAAGTCCTAGTAGCTCTACTGAATCTTCAAAGTACCTTTTCTGTTTGCTGTTTTTCTTTAAAGATTATTTATGATTACACACACTCACAGTTGCATTTTGTAGCACCTTATCAGAGCACCATGACACAACCGAACATTGTCATTTAAGTCCTTGTCAGATAAGACCTTGTTTCTTTGAATTTTATCACATGCAAACACATGAAAGCACTTTACAAATTTACTTTTAAAATACAGCCTATTTTGTGTGGAAATATGGCAGTCAATCTGTGACTGTAGCACAAAGTTTTCTTGGTCTTTATTTGCCCTAAATAGGCCAAAGCCTAGGTTTTCTCCATGAAGAAATTATTTTAGATGAAACTTGCATGAATTAAAAGAGTATATGAAGAAATAAATGTATTTTGATTTAGGAATGTATTTCAATTAACTACTCATTGAGGTTAGTCATTGTGAAATATGATTTGTGTAGAATAATTTGGTTCTCTGACCAAGTCTTCATTTATCATTTCAACATTAAAATGTTGCGGACTTCAGTACTGAAGACTTTTACAACTCCTGTGCTATGAATTCCTACTTCAAAGCACATTAGCTGCTTTGAAGATATCAATTGTCTCCATTGCTTTATTCAAGACATATTAAGAAATTATTTTTATTTCTCACTATAAGTTAATGAGTAACATTCTACTCTGGATAGAGCAAGAGATGTAATTTTTTAAAAATTCATGCAAAACAAATATGAAACAGGAGGGAGATGTGACTACAGGATCTCCATTTTTCAAGAAGCTGTGCCTTAGAATGGCAGCGTCCATTATTAAGGAAACCCACCACCCAGGACATGCCCTCTTCTCACTTTTACCGTTGGGAAAAAGGTACAGGAGCCTAAAGGCACACACTCCGTGACTCAAGAACTGCTTCTTCCCCTCAGCCATTCGATTCTTAAATGGTCATTGAACCCATGAACACTACCTCACTTGTTTTATTATTTCTGTTTTTGTTAGTTAAATTTCTGTTAGTTAAACTTAAATATTTAATGTACATAGATTTAAAGGCATCCGTTAGTCTTGCGAATCCATGGATCTGTGCCTGGAAAGTCTTCACTCTCCAGGGCGCAGGCCTGGGCAAGGTTGTATGGAAGACCAGCAGTTGCCCATGCTGCATGTCTCCCCTCTCCATGAGACCAATGTTGTCCAAGGGAAGGGCATTAGGACCCGTACAGCTTGGCACCAGTGTGCAGAGAAATGTGTGATTAAGTGCATTGTTCAAGGACACAGCACGTTGCCTCGGCTGGGGCTTGAATTCACGACCTTCAGGTCGCTAGACCAATGCCTTAACCACTTGGCCACATGCCCACTGTACACAGATATACCTACTGTAATTCATTTATTTCTTTCTATTTTTGTCATGTATTGCATTGTACTGTTGCCGTTAAGTTAGCAAATTTCACATCATGTGCCAGTGATATTAAACCTGTCTGATTCTGATTTGAATAAGTGAAATAACATGTGGCTCTGAGGCTGAGTTATTTTTGTGTTGTAATTTTAACTTCTGTTTTTCTAACAACATATTGTTTTCATTATGCATATCCTACCGTCAGAAGGGTCTGTATAGTAAATCTTTAGCATTAGATCCACATGTGATGTCAATATGGATTTCCTTCAAACAAATATAGTTATTATTTTAACTTTTATGTTGTGGTGTGCATTCGACTATTTGAACTTTCAGTGTAAAGTTTCAACTTGCATTGAGGTATATGAAGTCAATTTTGTGAAGTATCTTCTGCATTACTAGATTGGAATTTGTGATCAGTATCAGTACTGAATATATTACTTCTGAGACAATGAACCAATTCACAAATGTATGGAACTGCTTGATGTTACAGTTCAGTTTATTTCTGGTCCACACTGCAATATTAGCCACTGATACACACACGGCACATAAGCTGTGTTTAATGTTTTCATTTACTACACTTTCCCACATCCATGCAAAAGTTTGTGTGAACCTATACAAGCAGTGCCTATGCACCACAGGATGAAAATTAGAATCAGGTTTAATATCACTAGCAATCAGTATGTCGTGATTTTTTTTTTTGTTCTGTGATAGAAGAACAGGGCAGTAAGCAGTGGAAAAAGGAATCTCTTCACTGAGGGGTGAAGCTGTTCCCAAGTGATGTGTGCGTGTCTTCAGGCTACTGTAACTCATCCCTGATGCTGGCAATGAGAAGAGAGCTGGGTGACACAAGTGTTCAGTTATGGCACAAGTGCAGAGGGAGAAACACTGAAGCAGATGAACAGTTCACTGACTTTTAATAAAAAACTGCACAGGAAAAACAATAAACGCAAGGCCAACAGGGCTATTAAGCAAAACTCTCAAACTGAAAGCTGATGCCAATACTGCGGCTAAGAAGCAGTAACTTAATACTAAATGAACACTGCTTTTTGAATAGCACTAATCTAAATGGTAGTCTTCTTTCCCGGAACAAGGAGAAAGGTAAGAAAGGAGCACAGATTTTGCTGTTCTTTTGGTTAAGTCTTAACAAGTTTGTAATGAGAAGAAGGGAGTTAATTACTACCACAATGAAATACTAGTCGGCTGGAATGTCATTTTCTTGAGTGTGATGGTGAACCAACTGTGAGGGCATGCAGATCCCATGGCAGAGTCTGTGGTTGTGATGGGGCTCTGCTCCCTTGGTGCAGGTCACAAGGCGCTAGAGACCTGTGGCTGTCGGAAGTCCCGGATGAGAAGCTTGTCCAGGATGTGGTGGCCTGGAACCCAAAAATGTTCCTCAGGGCCATCCCCATCCCAGTCCATCCCCATCCCAGTCCACGCCCATCCCAGTCCACAAGATACTGGATCCTGCCATGCTCCTGGCAAGATACCAGGAGATGCGGCACAGAATAGACCAGGGGCCCATCCAGTAAGCAGGGAGAAGGAGGAGGAGAGTGATTGGACCAAGGGTGGAGGTAGTCACCGGGTTGAGCTGGAAAACATTGAACACTGGGTAAACCTTTATTGATGATGGTAGGCACAATTTATATGAGATCTTGTTAATAACCTTCTCCACTATGAATGTGGCTCTTGACTCTCAAGGCAAGATCTCTAGATGTCAGCCGGACTTTCTCTTCAGAGGAGTCACCTGTCAGTGTAGCCGGTCAGTCTGCCGGGCACGTTGTTTCTGAGCAAGCAACAGAAAAGCCCCGGTCCATTTCCACGTCTGCTTGTAACATTGGACCAACTGTTCAGGGCAGGTACTTCCATGCCATTCTATTGGTTAGTGAAGAGTTGGCTGGAATCCCTTTTGGCATTCAAAGGGGGACATGCCAGTGGAGAATGACTGGTGGTTATTGTGGACAATCTCTTCCCAAACAAATTGGGAGCTCCAGGACGTGAAGTTAGAAAAGACAATGCAGCACAGGGTTGTCTCCAGCTCTAGATTCACTCTGTCAGTCTCCCGTTAAATTTGGGGTGGAATCCAGATGAGCCACTGGCTGTGCTCCCACAAGGGAACAGAAAGCCTTTCAAAAACAGGATGTGAACTGTGGTTCTTGTTCAGACACTATGTCTGCAGGGATGCCGTGCAGCCTGATCATGTGCTGAACCATGAGGGTGGCAGTCTCATGAGCTGACGGCACCGTAGGGAGTGCAGTGATGTGAGCAGTCTTGGTGAATTGGTTCACAAACACCAGAATGGCAGTATATCCATCAGACTGGGGCAGACCAGTGATGAAATCCATTGAGACATGGCACCAGGGACGGTAAGGCACAGGCAATGGACATAGCACACTCTCAAGGTGCTGATGAGATGTCTTGTTCTAGGCACAAGTAAGATAGGTAGAGACAAAGTCATGGACATCCAGGGACATAGATGGCTACCAAAGGTGTCTTTTGATAAATTTCATGGTCTGTTGAATACCTGGATGTCCAACCCAATGGGAGGACTGACCCTTTCCCAACACTCCTGGGCACACCATGGCAGGGGCAAACAGCTGGTTGGGAGTTTCACATCTCGTCCTGGATCTGACTGCTGGTGGCCTTCACCTCCACCTCTATTCCCTAAACGCTAGAGCAGAAATACATGAGCAAGGAAGGATCGGCTCTGGATTTGTGCTGTTCAAATCACATTCAACTGCTGGAAGAGAGCATCAGCCTTGGTATTCTTGCTGCCGGGATGGTTCATGAGGGGGAAATTAAACTGTGTGAAGAACAGAGCCCAGCAGGCTTGAAAGGAGTTGAGTCTCTGAGTGTCCTGAAAATAGAAGAGGTTCTTGTGATCTGTCCATACCAAAAGGGGGTGCTTTGTCCCCTCCAGCAGTGTCGCCATGCTTCCAGGGCCTCTTTAACAGCCAGATGTTCTCAATTCCCATCACTATAGTTACACTCTGCAGGAGTCAAGCGCCAGGAAAGAAAGGTACTCAGGGTGCAGCTAGTTGTCCACAGACGAGCACTGACAGAGTACAGTTACAATGCTGACATCTGATGCATCCACCTCAATGATGAGTGGCCGGGATGGGTCTAGGTGTTGCAGCGCTAGGGCAGTGATGAAGCATCGCTTTAGTTCTCAGGATGCTTGGTCGGCTTCACTTGTCCAGTGGAATCCTGCAGAGGTCTGCTTGCTGAGTTCACCTACTGGGGGCCATGATGGATCTGCAGCAGCGATAAAAGTCTGCCAACCCAGGAAGCACCACACCTGTTTCACCGTAGATTTGTGCCACTCTATGACTGCCTGAACTTTACATGGGTTCATTTGAACACTGGAAGTGGTGAGTATATAGCGCAACAATGACAGCTTTTCTTTGTGGAACTTACTCTTCTACAGTTTGCTATAAAGGTTATTCTGAGGAGCCGTCTGTGAACCTTATGGACATACTAGACGTGTTCCTGGCGAGAGCAGGAATAGACAAGAATGTCATCCAAATACACAAAAACAAACAGTTTCACCATGTCCTGGAGCACATCATTGACCAAGGCCTGAGAAACAGCAGGGGTGTTGGCCAGATTGAATGGCATTACGGGGTACCAATAGTGGCCAGAGGAGGTGTTGAATGCTGTCTTCCAGTCATTCCCCTTCTTGAAGATGAACCAGGTTGTAAGCATTGCACAGATCTACCTTGGAGAATACATTTGCTCCTTGGTGCCGCTCAAATGTAAAGGCAAGCAGGGGAAACACGATTATTGTTGATGGGCTGAGAATCAATGTAGAGATGGAGTTTGGCAAGCTTCTTGTTCACAAAAAAGAAGCCCTCCCTTGCTCTGGGTTGATGGATGGATAAATCCTAAGATCAATGCTTCCTTGACGTCTTCTTCCATGGCCAACATTTCTGGACGAGAGAGGGGAAACAGCCAGCCTGGGGAGCTCTGGTACTAGATAAAAGATCAATGGCACAGTTGTGGTGACAGGGAGGTTGTTTTCTTCTTTCTGAAGACCTCATGGAGGTCAGCACACTCATCTAGAGCATCAGACAGGTTCACACTAGCAGCTGGCACTGGCTGGGGGGGTATGCTGATGGGCTTGAAATGGACCCAGACAGCTAGACAGACATGCTGGTCCCCTCTCTTGGAGTATCTTTAAGAACTAATCGATGAGTTATGTCAAGCTAGCCAAGGCCAAGCACCAGTGGCCGTTCAGGTGAATGAACAAGATAGAAGTAAAGCTGCTCCCTATGGTTTCTCTCTAGCACAAGTTGGAGGGGTTCTGTGGAAAGGTGGGTCTTGTCAGTGCCCATAGGCTGACCATCCAGAGTCTTGACAATGATATTCTCTCTCAAATGTTGAGTCAGGATTCTACAACTTTGAGCCAGAGAGATGTCCATGAAGTTCCCGGCTGCACTGGAGTCGATAAATGCCTGAAGCTCATAGGCCTGGGATCCCCACGGCAAAGAAGCTGGGAGAATTACGTGATTAGGAGAAGATGCTTGCTGGGAGAATTGACACATCAAAGTTCCCCTTCAGGCTGATGGATATCCTCTTACACTGACTTTACTGGGTGATTGGGACTTGTTATGGATCACCACAGAAGATGCAGAAATCTGTTCTCCTTCACTGATCTCATTCCCCTTGAGATAGGTGCATGCACTTCATCTGCAAAGGCTCCTCCATGGAATGGGTACTGGTCAATGAGGGAGAAGGTGAAGACAGACAGTGATCTAAAGAGTAGGAAGCTCAGGACATTCTTTCACTGTGCCACTCAATTGCCTGATTTTCAATCGATTTATCAGGTCATCCAGACTGTCCAGCACATCATGTACTGTGATCTCATGTTGAATCAGCCTATGCTGGAAAACAGCGATGAGGGATGTCTCATGCCACCCCAGCTCAACCGCAGGTGTGAGGAACTTTACTGCATAGTTCCTCACTGTTTCTTTCCCTTTGCATAGGTCCAGGAGTTGGTGGGCTGCCTCATGACCTCATACTGGAAGATCAAATACTCTCCTGAAATCAATCATGAATTTATGGAAGATCTGGGCTGTGGGGGGAACCTTGTTCTCATTAAACAGGCCAAGTAAGGGTTTATCTAAAAGATTCACCAGTTAAGTCAGTTTACACGCTCATCATCTCCAAACTGACCTGATAGGGCTTGGAAAGTCAGCTTACACTGGGTATTAAGTTCCTACAGCTGTCGGGATCACCGGAGTATCTGTCTGGTGGAGGAATGCTCAGCTCTGATCTGGAAACTGTTCAGGGAATTAAGGTACTAGGAGCTGAGGTTGATGTCTCTGTTACAGAGGAAGATGTATGTAGACGCTGGGAGTGGGACTGTCCTGGCTGAATTGCAGCAGTAAGAGTAGTAATGGCTGCTACCTGATTATGGCTGTCTGTGGTGAGTCGCTGAACAGTCATTGCAAGTGCTGGCACCTATTCTTCCTGTTGCCACTCTGAAAGCAATTGTTGCACTTCATGAGCCATTTCAGCCAACCCAGACTCCATTGACTTTAACTCCTCCATCTGACCAACAAACTTTGATTTGGTCGGGGCTTGCCACTCTGCAAGTAGCTGTCACACAGTACAAGGTACATTGGCCAAACCAGCTTTTACTGACTTCAGCATCTTTCTTACTTGCCCAGTGAAATTCATGGCTGAGATCAACAGTTCTCTCTTCAGTGGGTCCACTTTAGTGTTCGAGACTTGCTGATACAAGTGTACGGTTATGGCCCAGGTGCAGAGAGAGACACACTGAAGCAGAAGAACAGTTCACTGATTTTTCTTAAGAACTGTGCAAGTTTAAAGGAAAAGCAATAAGCACTAGGCCAGCAAGGCCTTTAACCAAAACTCTCAAACTGAAAGCTAATGCTGACACTGCAGCTAGGAAGCAGTAACTTAATATTAAATGAATACTGCTCCTTTACAGTGTTAATTTAAATGGTAGTCTTCTTTCCTGGAACAACAAGGAAGGTAAGCATGGAGCATAGATGTTGCTATGCTTTTGGTCAAGTCTCAACAAGACTAGAATGAGAGGAAGGGAGTTAAATACCACCACAATGAAACGCAAATTGGCTGGAACATGTGTACTCACAAGCGTGATTGCCGAACTCGATCCGCAGCTCACCTGTGAGGGCACGCAGATCCCACAGCAGAGTCCATGGTTGTGACACTGGGATACAGGATCCTTAATGATTGATACTGCCTTGTTGAGGCATCGCCTTTTGGGAGGAATACTCAGCAGGTTAGGTAGGCTGAGAAATGGACTTAATGCTTTGTGTCAATGATCCATTATCAGATGTAATAAAGTGAAATTGTAAAGCAGAGAAAAATATCTTGTGTTCAGGAGAATAAAATGTTTATCACCTCTGCCACTGATGATTGTTGTGGGGAAAATATAATGATATAAAGGATATAAAATTCCCTAAAAGTGTCGTCACAGGTAGGTAGGGTCATAAAGAGAGCTTTTGGTACATTGGCCTTTATTAATCAAAGTATTGAGTATAAGAGCTGGAATGTTATGATGAGGTTGTATAAGGCATTGGTGAGGCTGAATCTGGAGTATTGTGTTCAGTTTTGGTCACCAAATTACAGGAAGGATATAAATAAGGTTGAAAGAGTGCAGAGAAGGTTTACAAGGATGTTGCCGGGACTTGAGAAACTCAGTTACAGAGAAAGGTTGAATAGGTTAGGACTTTATTCCCTGGAGCGTAGAATAATGAGGGGAGATTTGATAGAGGTATATAAAATTATGATGGGTATAGATAGAGTGAATGCAAGCAGGCTTTTTCCACTGAGGCAAGGGGAGATAAAAACCAGAGGACATGGGTTAAGGGTGAGGGGGGAAAAGTTTAAAAGGAACATTAGAGGGGGCTTCTTCACACAGAAAGTGGTGGGAGTATGGAATGAGCTGCCAGACGAGGTGGTAAATGCGGGTTCTTTTTTAACATTTAAGAATAAATTGGACAGATACATGGATGGGAGGTGTATGGAGGGATATGGTCCGTGTGCAGGTCAGTGGGACTAGGCAGAAAATGGTTCGGCACAGCCAAGAAGGGCCAAAGGGCCTGTTTCTGTGCTGTAGTTTCTGTGGTTCTATGGTTCTATGGTTCTATGATGCACGTAAGGGCATAAGGATACCTCTAGGATGCTCTGGTTATAAAATGCAACCTGTTACTATTAATTTGGGAGCAGTATATCCTTCCATATGATGACTGTGCTTTCAGTAGCAGTAGGATAGCCAACATTTCTTGCATTTCTGTTTTGCAGGATATTTTGTGATTAGTTTATACTGATTGACGCTGCAGTTTATAAATACATGTTTTTGAGGCATTTTTGATATTGTTGTTCTCCATATGGAAGGAGTACAGCATGACTAGAAGAGTAAGGGAACGCACACGCAGTAGGCAAGCGGCTGGAACGGAGGAGGAAGAGGAGAAAGCTTCTCAGCAGTAGTCACTTCTGTCTAGGGTGTTCAGTGAGCAGCTCCCCCGGATTATAGATTATAGATTATGAGGACACGCAGTCCTCTTTTATTGCCATTCAGTAATGCATGCATTAAGAAATGATACAATGTTTTTCCAAATGATATCACAAAAACACATGACAAACCAAGACTGAAAAACTGACAAAAACCACATAATTATAACATATAGTTTCAACAGTGCAAAGCAATACGGTAATTTGATAAGAACAGACCATGGGCACGGTACAGTCTCTAAGTCTCTCGGAAGTCCCATCATCTCACACAGACGGTAAACCTCCAGCACTGCAAACTTGCCGATGCAGCATCCCAGAAGCATCCGACCACAGTCCGACTCCAAGTCTGTCCGAAAACTCCGAGCCTCCGACCAGTTCCCCGACACTGATGCACCGAGCACCATCTCCGCCGAGCGCTTTGACCCTGGACCCGGCAACAGGCAACAGGCAACAGGCAAGGCCGAGGATTTGGGGCCTTCCCTCCGGAGATTCTCGATCGCACAGTGGCAGTGGCAGCGAAGCAGGCATTTCAGAAGTTTCTCCGGATGTTCCTCCGTGCTTCTTCACGTCTGTCTCTATCAAATCAGGATCGTGCACGGCACCCTACTTCACAGATACAATATCAATTTGGAACGGCTGCACGCGCTGCGTCAGGCCGCCATCTTCTCCTCCCTCCGCAGAACACTCAATGAGATACAGTGTTTAACAAGAATGCACTCCAGTAAGGAATGACCTTACTTAATATGTCACCTGTTCCGGCACAGCTTCAACTACATACTTAATGGAGTTTCAATGATCTTGGTGAAACGGCACCTTGAACATTGAGTATGGGCCCGGTCTCTCGACCGAATGGAGAATATATTTAAGTGCACAAAAAAAGTTCAATGAATTGATTCTTGGAATAGAGTGATCAAGCAGTCTAGATCTATACTGAAACATACAAAACTCTTATCCAGTTTGACACAATAGAGGAAAGAATAATGCTTCCCTTGGCTGAGATGTTGAATCTAATGAGTCAAAATGGGAGTAGTTTTGTGATAACAATACTCTTACTCACTATTCTAGCTGATGTTGGTTGCTGCAATCTATGAATTGATGACAATAATTGGGAAACAAAGACATATTGAGTGATGTGGTGTATGCTCTGAATAGGACAAGGTTTATTGTTGTTGCTAACTACAAATATGTAGCTTTGGAAATTAGTAGGATGTTAATTTTTGGGTTAAATTCCTTCAAATGTTAGTTGGGAACAAAGGAAAATTTATTAAAAGTTGCAACATTGTATGCTGCTCACCAACCATTTGATGTTCCTAAACTGAAACGGTGGACTGGACTGTATTCAGGGATTCATCTTTGATGAGTATGCTGCAGTTGTTACTGACTTCATTAAAACCTGTGTAGATGAGTGTGTCCCTACAAAGGCTTACTGTACATTCCCAAACCAAAAGCCATGGATGAACCAGGAGGTACGTCGTCTGTTGAAGGCTAGATCTGTGGCATTCGAGTCCGGCAACCCAGGCCTGTAACCAGGAAACCAGGTATGATTTGCGGTGGGCTATTTCAAGGGTGAAGGGACAATTTCAAACGAGGCTGGAGGCGATATCAGATGCACGGCAACTCTGGCGGGGGCTGCAGGACATTACTTCCTACAAAGGTAAACTCAATAGTATGATTGGCAGTGAAGCTTCACTACCAGATGAACTCAAAGCCTTCTGTACCCACTTTGAAAGGGAGAACACAACTACAGCTGTGAAGGTCCCTGCTACACCTGATGACCCTGTGATCCCTGTGGTCTCAGAGGCCAATGTTTGAAAGTGAACCCTTGCAAGGCAGAAGGTCCCGGTGGAGTACCTGGTAAGGCTCTAAAAACCTGTGGCAGCCAACGAGTCAGGGTATTTAAGGACATTTTCAACCTCTCACTGCTACGGGCAGAAGTTCCCACTTGCTTCAAAAAGGCAACTGTTATACCAGTGCCTAAGAAGAATAACGTGAGCTGCCTTAATGACTATCGCCCGTAGCACCCACATCGACAGTGATGAAATGCTTTGAGAGGTTTGTCATGACTAGACTGAACTCCTACCTCAGCAAGGACCTGGACCCATTGCTATTTGCCTATCGCCACAATATGTCAACGGCAGATGCAATCTCAATGGCTCTCTACGCGGCTTTAGACCACCTGGACAACATAAACACCTATGTCAGGATGCTGTTCTTCGACTATAGCTCAGCATTTAATTCCATCATTCCCACAATCCTGATTGAGAAGTTGCAGAACCTGGTCCTCTGTACTTCCCTCTGCAATTGGATCCTTGACTTCCCAACTGGAAGACCACAATCTGTGCAGATTGGTGATAACAACTCCTCCTCACTGACGATCAGCACTGGCACACCTCAGGGGTGTGTGCTTAGCCCACTGCTTTACTCTCTATATACACATGACCGTGTGGCTAGGCGTAGCTCAAATACCATCTACAAATTTGCTGATAATACAACCATTGTTTATAGAATCTCAGGTGGTGACGAGAGGACGTACAGGAGTGAGATATGCCAACTAGTGGAGAGGTGCCGCAGCAACAACCTGGCACTCAACGTTAGTAAGACGAAAGAGCTGATTGTGGACTTCCAGAAGAGTAAGATGAAGGAACACACACCAATCCTCATAGAGGGATCAGAAGTGGAGAGAGTGAGCAGCTTCAAGTTCCTGGGTGTCAAAATCGCTGAGGATCTAAGCTGGTCCAAACATATCGATGTTGTTATAAAGAAGGCAAGGCAGCGGCTATACTTGATTAGGAGTTTGAAGAGATTTGGTATGTCAACAAATACACTCAAAAACTTCTATAGTTGTACTACGGAGAGCATTCTGACAGGCTGCATCACTGTCTGGTATGGAGGGGCTGCTGCACAGGACCAAAAGAAGTTGCGGAAGGTTGTAAATCTAGACAGCTCCAACTTGGGCACTAGCCTACAAAGTACCCAAGACATCTTTAGGAAGCGGTGTCTCAGAAAGGCAGAGTCCGTTATTAAAGACCTCCAGCACCCAGGGCATACACTTTTCTCACTGTTACCATCAGGTAGGAGGTACAGAAGCCTGAAGGCACACACTCAACGATTTAGGAACAGCTTCTTCCTCTCTGCCATCCGATTCCTTAATGGACTTTGAAGCTTTGGAAACTACCTCACTTTTTTTAATATACAGTATTTCTGTTTCTGCACATTTTTAAATAATCTATTCAATATACGTAATTGATTTACTTGTTTATTTATTACGTTTTATTTTATTTATTATTATTATTTTTTCTCTCTCTGCTAGATTTTGTATTGCATTGAACTGCTGCTGCTAAGTTAACAAATCTCATGTCACATGCTGGTGATAGTAAACCTGATTCTGATTCTGATTCTGATATAGGGAGAAGCTACTGAAATTGCAATGAATAAGGAGTTTGAACATGGTATAAATTATTTTCGACTATCTTCAGGGAATTGAATGCAATCAATAAAAAATGTTTAGCTTCAGTTATAGAGCACCTTTGTGATAACACATCTAGAATACTGTAAAAGCAGTATTTAATTTAAGGGAAGATGATAATGTCTTGGAATCGATTCAGAGACCATTTGCTTGACCAATACCTGGAATGTCTGGATTGCCAAATGAGCAGTGAGAAAATCACGAGAGCCCAGGAAAATGTGTCTACTTCAGCTTTACTTTAGTGTGGTGCTCCAAATATGATGTGCTGGTGTAATGATGTATGCCATTCACATACTTTTGCAAATAACTTGTAATGAATTATTTAAGCAAAGAAAGAATGCTTAATCAAAATAATATAGTTACTGAAATATTAAATACACAAGAATTATGACTTGGCTCTGCTTCTTGTACCACAGATACTGCTTGATGTGCTGAATGTTTCTAGCATTTTCTTCATTAAATAAATACCTGTTAAGTAAGAAGTGAAAGGTTATTGCTGATAAATGGGAATGCAGGGCTGAGGTTACAATGAGATCAGCCATGATCTTAATAAATGGTGGAGCAGGCTTTCTCCTGGGGAAATTGGAAGCAATCATTTTCACAGCAGAACTCATCGGCTTATCATGATCAAATTGGCAAACCAGTAGGTTTTGTGGAAATTGGAAATTTGATCAGGATTGTTGTGCAGAACAGCCCATTTGTAGAGCTTACTTAATTGTTAGAAGACAATCATATGTAGATATGGACAAATAAATTAATAGAATGCTTTCTAATATGTATACAAAAAATGCAGGTTGGAATTCTTTCAATTAGTGAACGGCTGCTTCAGACTGAAAATGAAAAGCATACATCTGAGAAAGATGAGTAAGATGAAACATGTAATTATGTATTAGTCAACCTTTATCTGTTCAGGGAAAGTACGAGACTCTATAATTAATGATAAGATAAATGAACGTCATGGGCTGAAACATGCCCAATGATAGCTGGTGTGCTATTCTGTGAGATTACATTGGGCATTGGTAGGGTAGTGCATGAAGCCAAAGACAGAGAGGTCAGAGTAGAAGGACAAAGAATTAAAGTGACAGGTTACTTTAAAGTGCTCAGGGTCACTCCTGCAGAATGAATGATGTTGTTGGGTAGTTCAATTTTGAATTGTTTCTTTCACTTCCAGTCTTGGACTGCCAGTAGTAAAGCAATTATTACCATGAGAACTTTTGATTGCATCTTATCACAGACATTCCCTGTGCTTTCTCAACCTTTCCCTCTTTCTGCAACATTAAAAAAAACTCTAGTTTTCTCATTTTTTTTCCCAGTTTTGACCAAAATTTGATGTTTTTCTCTACCCAGGTGCTATCTGATTTGATGAGTACTTCCACCCATATCTGGTTTTCTTTTGGATTCTCAGCATCTGTTGAGTTTTGCTCCATTTAAAAGACAAGTGTAGAAAATAATCAAAAAGCTTGAGGGAATTCTGGCCTTGTTATATGTAATAGTAAAGAACTAGGAGATAGAAGCCAAGCCTGCTTGGAATGTTTGGAGTAGTTCTGGGCACCTCACTCTTTGTAGATTATATTGGCCTTGGAGGAAGCACCTCAAATATCTACCAAGATGATATCTGGAAGCAAAAAGTTAAATTACAAGACAAAGTTACTGAGCTTAGGGTGGAAATTTCTGGAATGTATAAGATTAAACAAGGCTGATTGAATTGAGCTGTTCAAGTTATACTGTTGCACTGTTACACCCAATGCAAGCTCAAGAGTACAGTGCTGCCTTTCGGACAATGTCAAATTCTCCAACTTCAGAAAAGCATACTCTTTTTTTCTGTCTATATCAGAACCATTTCTGCTTACCATTCCTTTTCACTTTTCCTCACCATGTATATTCTGAATGGTTGAATATGTCCAGAATGGCAGGATCATGTCAGCAACAAATTACATAATCATTATACCTTATCTCTGTCTTGCTGTCAGAGTGATTCCCTTTGTTTTGTCCAAATTTCATTGCCGCACAAATTAAGTTCTTTCTTTCACACATCTGATGAAGAGTCCCTCATTCTGAATGTTAACTCTTTACCTTTCCACAGCTTCTGCCTTGCTACTCAGTAACCTCACCATCTTGCTCCACAAAATAATGCGAGTTTAATTTATTACCAGCAGTCCCTTGTTCTATGCATCCCTTCCCATCTTCTCTTCTATTGAAAACTAGCTCTTATCTCCAATTCTGATGAAGAGGCACACATTCAAAATATTAACTATTTCACTTTCCATGGATGCTGCCTGACCACCTAAGATTTTCTAGCAGTTCCTGCTTTTGTACTGGTTTTATGAAAATACTTTCTTTGGTCAAGAAATCTAGAAAAGGGGGGCATAATCGGTAACTTAGAGCCTGGTGCCTCAGGAGTGAAATTAGGAAAGGTTGCTATGTGTTGGGAAAATAGAAATCTGTCATTCTCTTCTGCAAAGACCAATTAATGTTTGGGTAACTGTTACCTTTAACTCTGTGATTGGTAATTTTTGAAAACTGGTGATATTAATGAATATGAGGAAAAGGTGAGGCAAGCTGACTTAAGTCACAGATCAGTTTTTGATCTCACTGAATAAAGGAAAAAGCCCAAGCATTTAAATGAGTGTATATTCCTGCATTCCTCTATTTCCTTGGCTATGGAAGCTTTGAATAATTAAATAAAATTAAATTAAATCAGCTAGTATTTGTAATCCATGAAACTTTGCATGTGACCACTTGTCATTGTACAATATTATAATGCTGACATTCAACAATTTACAAATGTATGTAAGCACTGTTGAATAATTTTATTCTCTGAATCCCATATACATCAAATAACCCACTGCAAATCACCAGAAACACGTCCATTACCATATCAAAATGCGACGGGAATATTCTATTGAGGGAAAACTGGAAGAAAATAAAAGAACTTAAATAATTTCCAGATGAAGAACTAAAATGTAAAAGGGGAAACATTTCAGGTGTGGTTTAAACACACCACGCCCTGATAGTGATTCTTTATGCTGAAGGCAGTGTTAGCATGATTCTGCATTGCTGCTGGTAAAGTCTAGCCTGTGACTGTTTTTATAGTTCTCGTTAAGTATAAACAGCAAATTACAACAGATGTAATTGAAGCTGAGAAGTGTTTGCATACTTTGGTTGGTGAATTGGCCAATAGTTTGGCAGACGTATTCAATCTACATGTGTGGATGTGCAGTTTGCAGTTTGAGGAGATTTTCAGTTGCATCTAGCTTGCTCCACGCAGCTGGTGTCAAAGAAATGCAATGCTGTCCTAGCAGTTATATGTGAGCTGCAGTACGTTTTGGTGCAGAGGAGATCAGAGCACTTTTACCAAAAGCAATTCCAATGATGTTAATTTAAAAATATAAATCATAGGCAGTTCCTTCCATCCCATCTGATCATCAAAGAGATTTCTACAGAATTGTATACAGTGGTGCTGGAAAGTTTGTGAACCCTGTAGAATTTTCTCTATTTCTGAATAAATATGACCTAAAATGTGATCAGATCTTCATGCAAGTCCTAAAACCAGATAAAGAGAACCCAATTAAATAAATAACACAAAACATTATAATAGATAAAAACATTTATTTAATTGGGTTCTTTTTATCTGGCTTTAGGACTTAAGTGCAGATCTGATCACATTTTAGATCATATTTACTGTATGCAGAAATAGAGAAAATTCTACAGCATTCACAAACTTTCTAGCACCACTGTAGTTTGCAAAGTATTATTAAAATATTGCTTGAATTTGTTTTTATGTTAGGCTGGAGTGATGTTTGAATATGTCCTAAATGAGCCCTGTACATTTGGGAATAAGTTGGGGGGTGGGAGGGTGGATGATGTGGGAAGCGACAGTGGCCGTGCCTCCGGCACAGTCTGGCCCTGTAGCTCAGAAGGGTAGGGCAAGGAAGAGGAGGGCAGTTGTGATAGGGGACTCAATAGTAAGGGGGTCAGATAGGCGATTCTGTGGACGCAGTCCAGAGACCCGGATGGTAGTTTGCCTCCCTGGTGCCAGGGTCCGGGATATTTCTGATCGTGTCCAAGATATCCTGAAGTGGGAGGGTGAGGAGCCAGAGGTCGTGGTACATATAGGTACCAATGACATAGGTAGGAAAAGGGATGAGGTCCTGAAGGGAGAATATAGGGAGCTAGGAAGGGAGTTGAGAAAAAGGACCGCAAAGGTAGTAATCTCGGGATTACTGCCTGTGCCACGCGACAGTGAGAGTAGGAATGCGATGAGGTGGAGGATAAATGCGTGGCTGAGGGATTGGAGCAGGGGGCAGGGATTCAAGTTTTTGGATCATTGGGACCTCTTTTGGCGCAGGCGTGACCTGTACAAAAAGGACGGGTTACACTTGAATCCTAGAGGGACCAATATCCTGGCAGGGAGATTAGCGGGGGCTACTGAGGTGACTTTAAACTAGAATGGTTGGGGTGTGGGAATCAAATTAAAGAGGCTAGGCGTGAGGAGGTTAGTTCATGACAGAGGGATGGGAACCAGTGCAGGGAGACAGAGGGGTGTAAAGTGAGGGTAGAAGCAAAAAGTACAAAGGAGAAAAGTAAAAGTGGCTGGCCGACAAATCCAGGGCAAGCATTAAAAAGGGCCACTTTTCAACATAATTGTATAAGGGCTAAGAGAGTTGTAAAAGAGCGCCTGAAGGCTTTATGTGTCAATGCAAGGAGCATTCGTAATAAGGTGGATGAATTGAAAGTGCAGATTGTTATTAATGATTATGATATAGTTGGGATCACAGAGACGTGGCTCCAGGGTGACCAGGGATGGGAGCTCAACGTTCAGGGATATTCAATATTCAGGAGGGATAGACATGAAGGAATGGGAGGTGGGGTGGCGTTGCTGGTTAAAGAAGAGATTAATGCAATAGAAAGGAAAGACATAAGCTGGGAAGATGTGGAATCGATATGGGTAGAGCTGCGTAACACTAAGGGGCAGAAGACGCTGGTGGGAGTTGTGTACAGGCCACCTAACAGTAGTAGTGAGGTTGGAGATGGTATTAAACAGGAAATTAGAAATGTGTGCAATAAAGGAACAGCAGTTATAATGGGTGACTTCAATCTACATGTAGACTGGGTGAACCAAATTGGTAAAGGTGCTGAGGAAGAGGATTTCTTGGAATGTATGCGGGATGGTTTTTTGAACCAACATGTCGAGGAACCAACTAGAGAGCAGGTTATTCTGGACTGGGTTTTGAGCAATGAGGAAGGGTTAATTAGCAATCTTGTCGTGAGAGGCCCCTTGGGTAAGAGTGACCATAATATGGTGGAATTCTTCATTAAGATGGAGAGTGATATAGTTAATTCAGAAACAAAGGTTCTGAACTTAAAGAGGGGTAACTTTGAAGGTATGAGACGTGAATTAGCTAAGATAGACTGGCAAATGACACTTAAAGGATTGACGGTGGATATGCAATGGCAAGCATTTAAAGGTTGCATGGATGAACTACAACAATTGTTCATCCCAGTTTGGCAAAAGAATAAATCAAGGAAGGTAGTGCACCCGTGGCTGACAAGAGAGATTAGGGATAGTATCAATTCCAAAGAAGAAGCATACAAATTAGCCAGAGAAAGTGGCTCACCTGAGGACTGGGAGAAATTCAGAGTTCAGCAGAGGAGGACAAAGGGCTTAATTAGGAAGGGGAAAAAAGATTATGAGAGAAAACTGGCAGGGAACATAAAAACGGACTGTAAAAGCTTTTATAGATATGTAAAAAGGAAAAGACTGGTAAAGACAAATGTAGGTCCCCTGCAGACAGAAACAGGTGAATTGATTATGGGGAGCAAGGACATGGCAGACCAATTGAATAATTACTTTGGTTCTGTCTTCACTAAGGAGGACATAAATAATCTTCCAGAAATAGTAAGGGACAGAGGGTCCAGTGAGATGGAGGAACTGAGCGAAATACAAGTTAGTAGGGAAGTGGTGTTAGGTAACTTGAAGGGATTGAAGGCAGATAAATCCCCAGGGCCAGATGGTCTGCATCCTAGAGTGCTCAAGGAAATAGCCCAAGAAATAGTGGATGCATTAGTGATAATTTTTCAAAACTCGTTAGATTCTGGACTAGTTCCTGAGGATTGGAGGGTGGCTAATGTAACCCCACTTTTTAAAAAAGGAGGGAGAGAGAAACCGGGGAATTATAGACCGGTTAGCCTAACATTGGTGGTGGGGAAACTGCTGGAGTCAGTTATCAAGGATGTGATAACAGCACATTTGGAAAGCGGTGAAATCATCGGACAAAGTCAGCATGGATTTGTGAAAGGAAAATCATGTCTGACGAATCTCATAGAATTTTTTGAGGATGTAACTAGTAGAGTGGATAGGGGAGAACCAGTGGATGTGGTATATTTGGATTTTCAAAAGGCTTTTGACAAGGTCCCACACAGGAGATTAGTGTGCAAACTTAAAGCACACGGTATTGGGGGTAAGGTATTGGTGTGGGTGGAGAATTGGTTAGCAGACAGGAAGCAAAGAGTGGGAATAAACGGGACCTTTTCAGAATGGCAGGCGGTGACTAGTGGGGTACCGCAAGGCTCAGTGCTGGGACCCCAGTTGTTTACAATATATATTAATGACTTGGATGAGGGAATTAAATGCAGCATCTCCAAGTTTGCGGATGACACGAAGCTGGGTGGCAGTGTTAGCTGTGAGGAGGATGCTAAGAGGATGCAGGGTGACTTGGATAGGTTGGGTGAGTGGGCAAATTCATGGCAGATGCAATTTAATGTGGGTAAATGTGAAGTTATCCACTTTGGTGGCAAAAATAGGAAAACAGATTATTATCTGAATGGTGGCCGATTAGGAAAAGGGGAGGTGCAACGAGACCTGGGTGTCATTATACACCAGTCATTGAAAGTGGGCATGCAGGTACAGCAGGCGGTGAAAAAGGCGAATGGTATGCTGGCACTTATAGCGAGAGGATTCGAGTACAGGAGCAGGGAGGTACTACTGCAGTTGTACAAGGCCTTGGTGAGACCACACCTGGAGTATTGTGTGCAGTTTTGGTCCCCTAATCTGAGGAAAGACATCTTTGCCATAGAGGGAGTACAAAGAAGGTTCACCAGATTGATTCCTGGGATGGTAGGACTTTCATATGAAGAAAGACTGGATGAACTGGGCTTGTACTCGTTGGAATTTAGAAGATTGAGGGGGGATCTGATTGAAACGTATAAGATCCTAAAGGGATTGGACAGGCTAGATGCAGGAAGATTGTTCCCGATGTTGGGGAAGTCCAGAACGAGGGGTCACAGTTTGAGGATAGAGGGGAAGCCTTTTAGGACCGAGATTAGGAAAAACTTCTTCACACAGAGAGTGGTGAATGTGTGGAATTCTCTGCCACAGGAAACAGTTGAGGCCAGTTCATTGGCTATATTTAAGAGGGAATTAGATATGGCCCTTGTGGCTACGGGGGTCAGGGGGTATGGAGGGAAGGCTGGGGCGGGGTTCTGAGTTGGATGATCAGCCATGATCATAATAAATGGCGGTGCAGGCTTGAAGGGCCGAATGGCCTACTCCTGCACCTATTTTCTATGTTTCTATGTTTCTATGAATGCAGAAGCAATGAAATCACAGTTCACTGAGAGTAATCTGTAGATAAATCCATAATGTGTTACCTGTTCAAATTCTGTTGTTCATGGTAAAGCTAACATTTGACACCTATGTATATGGTGTATGCTGACTGGCAGGAGAAAAAGATTGCAAATAAAGGGAGCCTTTTCTGATTGACTGCCCGTGAACAGTGGTGTTCCACAGGGTTCTGTGTTGGAACCGGTGCTTTTTGCATTATATGTCAATGATATGGATGGATGATGGAATTGACGGCTTTGCTGCTAAGTTTGCAGACGATATGAAGATACATAGAGGGGCAGGTAGTTTTGATGAAGTAGAGAGGCTACAGAAGGACTTAGACAGATTAGGAGAATAGGCAAAGAAATGGCAGATGGAATACAGTGTTGGGAAGTGTATGGTCATGCAGTTTGGTAGAAGAGATGAAAAGGTTGGTTATTTTCTAAATGGAGAGAAAATACAAAAAAAAACTGAGGTGCAAAGGGACTTGAGAGTCCGTGTACTGGATTCCCTAAAGCTTAATTTGCAGGTTGAGACTGTGCTGAGGAAGGCAAGTGCAATGTTAGCATTCACTTCAAGAGGACGAGAATATAAAAACTAGGATGTAATGTTGAGACCTTATAAAGCACTGGTAAGGCCTCACTTGGAGTATTGTGAGCAGTTGTGTGTCCCTTATCTTGGAAAGGATGTGCTGAAACTGGTGAGGGTTCAAAGGAGGTTCACAAAAATGATTCCAGGATTGAATGGCTTGTCATATGAAGAATGGTTGATAGCTTTGGGCCTGTATTGACTAGAATTCAGAAAAAATGAGGGGTGACCTCATTGAAGCCTATCAAATGGTGAAAGGCCTTGATATGGTGGGAGAGTCTAAGACCAGAGAACACAGACTCAGAATAGAGGGGCATACTTTTAGAACAGAAATGGGGAGGAATTTCTTTAGCCAGAGAGTGGTGAATTTGTGGAATTGTTTGTCACAGGCAGCTGTGGAGGCCAAGTCTTTATGTATATTTAAGGCAGATGTTGATAGATTCTTGACTGGTCAGGACATGATGGGATATGGGAGAAGGCAGGAGTTTGGGACTGAGAGGAAAATTAAATCAGCCATGGTGAAATGGCGGAGCAGACTCTGTGGGCCAAATGGTCCAATTCTGCACCTTTAGCTTATTGTCTTGTGGAGTAAGATCACATAAAATGATCTTTATTCTTGGAGAATGTACCATAGTCCTTCAGAGGAATGTTAATCAAACAAAATCTGAGAGTGGTATGCTACTACAGATAATGGAACATATGGCGAAAATCTCTGTCCAAGATATACTGTGTCTTTAAAGATAATAGTAACAGGGAAATGAGAAGTAGATAGGCAAGAACCCGTTTATAACTAACATAGCATGGAGGTAAAAACATTCCAATTTGAAGGAACAATTATTCTGAGGGTATTGAGCAACCTGGCTGAGCAACATCCATTTAAAGACAAATACAAGCGTATTTCAGCTAGTATTTCTGGATTGTGCTGAAAACCCTAAGCTTCGCTACCTCACATATTGTTTCATAATTGAGACAAAGTGAAAAATATTTGTCAACAAAATATAAATTTTGAATTCATCCAGTATTATCTGGTAGTTACAATTAATATCAGCCAACAATATGGCTTCAAGATAAAGAATGTAATATCATAAAATTGATTCCGAGTATAATCTGGACTGTTTGTAGCATACCTGAATTGAAACCCTTGCTAATGGAATCTGAAGGCAGTTTTCAAAATTCTAATTAACTTGTGTTAATTGGCTTAGACTTGGAATGATCTTTGAATGTATAATATACCCAAAGGCAACAAAATTGAAACATAATATTTTTGACCTAGTTTTGGATAATTATTGTTTGTACAAACAATCCAATGCAAATTTTTCCCGCGCATAAAAGATGGAGAAACTTTTCTAAGTACTAGTTCAATTGTGGTTATGCAAAATCATTAAAATCCAATCCGTAGATAACACACTCAATGGGCACTTTATTAAGCACCTCCTATACCTTACAAAGCGGCCAATGAGTGTACGTTTACTGTCATCTGCTGCTGTAGTTCAACATGTTGGTGCGTTCAGAAATGCTCTTGACACACCACTGTTACAATATGTGGTCATTTGAGTTACTGTCGCCTTCCAGTCAGCTTAATCTAGTCTGGTCATTTTCCTCTGACCTCTCTCATTAACAAGGGTTTTAAGCCCACAGAATTGCTGCTGACTGGATGTTTTTGTTTTTCACACCATTCTCTGTAAACTCTAGAAACTGTTGTGTGTGAAAAATCCCAGGAGATCAGCAGTTTCTAATCTACTCAGATGGACTCAGATGGAATTCAACCCAGATAAGGTTCATTTTGGTAGCTCAAATATGATGGCAGAATATAGCATTAATGGTAAAACTCTTGGCAGTGTGGAGGATCAGAGGGATCTTGGGGTTTGAGTCCATAGGACACTCAAAGCTGCTGCGCAGGTTGACTCTGTGGTTAAGAAGGCATACGGTGCACTGGCCTTCATCAATCGTGGGATTGAGTTTAAGAGCCGAGAGGTAATGTTGCAGCTATATAGGACTCAGGTCAGACCCCACTTGGAGTACTGTGCTCAATTCTGGTCGCCTCACTACATTACAGGAAGGACGTAGAAACCATAGGAAGGATGCAGAGGAGATTTACAAGGATGTTGCCTGGATTGGGGAGCATGCCTTATGAGAATACATTGACTGATCTAGGTCTTTTCTCCTTGGAGCGACAGATGATGAGAGGTGATCTGATAGAGGTGTACAAGATAATGAGAGGCATTGATTATGTGGATAGTCAGAGGCTTTTCCCCATGGCTGAAATGGTTAGCATGAGAGGGTATAGTTTTAAGGTGTTTGGAAGCAGTTACAGAGGAGATGTCAGGGGTAAGTTTTTAATACGCAGAGAGTGGTGAGTGCGTGGAATGGGTTGCCGGCGGCGAAGGTGGAGGCAGAAATGATAGGGTCTTTTAAGAGACTCCTGGATGGCTACATGGAGCTTAGAAAAATAGAGGGCTATGGGTAAATCCTAGGTAGTTCTAAAGTAGGGACATGTTTGGCACAGCTTTGTGGGCCAAAGAGCCTGTATTGTGCTGTAGGTTTTCTATGTTTCTATCTATGTTTCTATGTTTACTCAAACTATCCCATCAGGCACCAACAATCATTCCACAGTCAAAGTCACTTAGATCACATTTCTTTCCCATTCTGATGTTTGGACCAAACAACAACTGGACCCCTTGACTATATCTGCATGCTTTTCAGAATCAGAATCAGGTTTATTGTCACTGGCATGTGTCATGAAATTTGTTAACTTACCAGCAGTAGTGCAATGCAATACATGAATACATGATAATTTTAAAAGAAAGAAATAAATAAGTAAATCGGCTACTGTAAATATATATATAAAATAGTGCAAAATTAATATATATATATAAAAAAAAGTCTGGTAGTGTTTATGGGTTCAATGTCTATTTAGGAATTGTATGGCAGAGGGGAAGAAGCTGTTCTTGAATCACTGAGTGTGTGCCTTCAGGCTTCTGCACTTCCTTCCTGACAGTAAAAATGAGAAGAAGGCATGTCCTGGTTGACAAGGGTCCTTAATAATGGACACATCTTTTGAGGCACCTCTCTTTGAAGATGTCTTAGGTACTATGGAGGCTTGTACCCAAGCTGGAGCCCACTAATTTTATGACTTTACGTAGCTTCTTTTGGCCCTGTGCAGTAGCCGCCCCTCCCACCCCACTCAATACCAGACAGTGATGCAGCCTGTCAGAATTCTCTCCATGATCCACCTATAGAAGTTTTCAAGTGTTTTAGTTGACAAACCAAATACCTTCAACTTCCTAATGAAATATACCCATTGTCTTGCCTTCTTTATAGCTGCATTAATATGTTGGGACCAGGTTAGACCCTCAGGGACCTTAACAACCAGGACCTTGATCCCTCTGTGATGGCTGGTTCATGTTCCTTTGCCATACCCATCCTGAAGTCCACAATCAGCTCTTTCGTCTTCCTGACATTGAATGCGAGGTTGTTGTTGCAACACCACTCAACTGCTGGTATATCTCACTCCTGGTCACCCTTTTGTCACCATCTGAGATTCTCCCAACAATCATCAGCAGATTTATAGATGGTATTTGAACTATGCCTAGCCACACAGTCATGGGTATAGAGAGAGCAGAGAGAGACCACTCACACTACTATTCTTAGGCACTGGTATGATTGTTGCCTTTTTGAAGCAGGTGAGTACCTCGACTGTAACAGTGAGAGGTTGAAAATGTCCTTGAATACTCCTGTCAGTTGGTTGGCACAGGTTTTCAGAATCTTACCAGATATTCCATTGGGGCCTGTCACCTTGCGAGGGTTCACCCTCCTTAAAGACAGCTTAACATTCGTTTCCGAGACAGAGATCACTGGGTCACCAGATTCAGCAGGGACCTTCACAACTGTAGCTATGTTCTCCCTCTCAAAGTGGGCATAGGCAGCACTGAGCTCATCTGGTAATGAAGCATCGCTGCCATTCATGCTATTGGGTTTCACTTTGTAGGAAGTAGTGTTTTGCACACTCTGCCAGAGTTGTTGTACATCCAATGTCACCTCCAGCCTCTCTTGGAATTGCCTCTTCACACTTGAAATAGCCCTTCACAAGTCATGCCTGATTTTCCTGTACAGACTGGGTGACCAGACTTAAATGCCACAGATCTGGCCCTCAGCAGATGACGTACCTCCTGGTTCATCCACAGCTTTTGTTTTGGGAAGTACAGCAAGTTTTCATAGGCACACACTCATCCACACAGGTTTTATTTAAGTCGGTAACAACTGCAGCATACTCATCCAGATTCGAAGATGAATCCCTGAATACAGTCCAGTCCACTGATTCAAAGCAGTCTGGTAAGTGCCCCTGCGCTTCCCTTGTCCATACCTTCTTGGTCCTCACTTTTATGCTGCTGCAACATGATTGGCTGATTAGATATTCTCATTAATGAGCAGGATGTACATGTGAACCTAATAAAGTGGCCACCAAGTGTAGATGATATACTTGTTATCAACTTCAAGTTTGCAGAGTTGAGTATGATGTTTACTAGCCAAAACTTACCCAGGGAATAGTCGAGAAGCAGATGAGGAATGCATTTCTTTTTACTTTTTGGTACCTTGTTATTGCATTATTTTTGCGTTCACACTCAAGAATATTAGAACAAGGCATTTCAGATATTCATTTTTAGCAGGATACAGAATGAAGCTTACTTTAATCTGCTTGCATATGCAAATATTCCATGAACTCCATTGATGTGACTCTTTTTCCCATGTACCAGTCAAATTGTCTCTTTGAAACTGATGGTTTAATGTAAATTTGGGACATTTATGCTCTAGGCCTGTGATTATTAAGCACAGAATTGAGACAGCTGAAATTCATTTCATGCTGTGAAAATTTTCATTCTATTGTTTTTGGCTGATATCATGAGTCCAGATATTTGAAGCAAGGACTGTATCAAACAGTCTCCATTTTCAGATGTTTCAGCCAATATGGCAACAATAACAGTTTGAAAGACTATTGAACCCCATCACTGGAGCCTTAGCTATGAAAGGGAATGAAATTCAAGATCTTATTAGAGTTAGTATTGTGAATAACTTGTAGAGAATTTTGAGGTGATGGTATTCTTATGAATTATTGCTAAAAAGAAGAGAAATACAATTAAACTGAATAGAACTGGGTGTAACTACACCTCAGGGATTGCAGAGGTTCAAGAAAGCAGCTCAACGTCATCTTCTCAAGGGCAGCTAGAGATGGGCAATGAATACTGGCTAAACTGATGACACCCACATCCCGTAAGTGAATAATAAAAAAAAATAAGCTGATTCGTGGATGTGGAGAAGCCTTTCAGGATCAAGAGCTGAATGCTTACCACAGATTGATCTGCTGTGTTCCTACCCTCCTGATGTAGCTCCTGTGATGAAGGGAGTGTGACTGAATACTTTCCCAATTGTCACCAACTTTGCCCTCCCCTTAACCCCACCCACAATCTAGATCAATATAGCTTCATCAAGGTTAGGGTTAATGCCTGTGAACTACATTACACAGATCTCCATGCAACAGCTAGAAAATAGCCTAAACTTATTTTCCTTTGGCTCATGCAGTTACTTTTTAATACCATATGGAATAAACCAAATTGTGTTGGCGCGTGGCCAAGTGGTTAAGGCATTTGTCTAGTGATTTGAAGGTCGCTAGTTCGAGCCTTGGCTGAGACAGCATGTGTGTCCTTGAGCAAGGCACTTAACCACACATTGCTCTGCGACGACATCGGTGCCAAGCTGTATGGGTCCTGATGCCCTTCCCCCTTGGAGAACATTGGTGGCACGGAGAAGGGAGATTTGCAGCATGGGCAACTGCTGGTCTTCCATACAACCTTTCCCAGGCCTGCGCACTGGAAACTTTCCAAGGTGCAAATCCATGATCTCATGAGACAAACGGATGCCTATAAAACCAAATTAGCTTGATACCTATACTGTAGTGGGGACCCTGGGAAAAGGCAACTTATTGTGTTCATTTTCACATTTCTGGCTTACAGTAAATGCAATTCTTTTCATTTTTAAGTCATGTCTATGTCATATTTATGTAGGCGACACAGTCAAAGATAGAATGTTTATGGGTAGCTTCTTTTTCTTCATTTAATGCTGATTGCCTAATATTACTCTTGAGTGGATATGCTAGATCTAAGGATTTTTGCTCTGACCTGATGGTTATGGAACCACTGAATTGATCTGCACCCTACTTCCTGCGGTGTTTGCAATGTAGGTGGTCATGGGTCATAATGTTACTGTTTTGGAATCTCATTCCAAGGTATGCATGCATCTGCTTCAGCTACATCCTTTTACATTTACAATGTAATCCCTAGAATTGAGGAATGCAGCATATGCTGTCCAAGACACTGCATGGTACACAGTTCTATTGGTTTTCATGATGTCCTACGCCACTTCACCATTTGCTTTTGGTTCTTCCTATTGTTTTCTTTCTACATAACTGAAGCAGTATGTTATTAGCCTGAAGCCTTTCCGTCAAGCATAAACTTGTAAAATTCTGGCATATAATTTTGTTGTAAGTCTTTGTTAAATTCCTCCAGCACCCTGTATACAATCTTCTAGATTATGTAAAAGTTATATAACATGGAAAAAAGTTTCATTGGTCCGAATCGCTGATGCCAACCAAGATTTCCTCCTGAGCTGATCCCAAGTGCCTGCATTTGGTCAGTATTCCATTAAATCTTTCCTAGACATGTAGCTCTCCAAATGTCTTCTAAATATTGTGATTGTAACCAGCTCTACCACTTTCTCTGGAAGCTTGTTCCATATACTCACCAGCCTCTGCCTGCGATTGCCTCCTGCCCATCTTCCTTCAGGTCAATGTTATCAACCATGTTATCACAAGTCATACCAGCTTTCTCTAACCCAGGTAAGTTGATGAAATCTAGGATTCATTGTCAGTTGCTGGTTGTATGCTGACTAGATATGAATGCCAAGAGTATTTAGTATCCTTTTGCAGTTACCATTGGATGACAGATCACCTATCACAGGCAGAACTATTAAAGTTAATTTAAATATACTTTTTTGAATATTTGAAATATACTTTTGAATATTTTCCAGCCTGAACCATTTCCTGCACTGTCTTAGGGGATGATAAATGGTCTTCGGATGATACATCTTTAAATGTCTCATACACTCCAGCATCCTCCAATAGTCTTAAGGCTCATACGTCAAAGGTCTGTATCACTTCTATAAATGTCTCCAATAATCAGCGATAAGTGAGAACAGTTCAAATTGATTCAAATAATTAAAACTTAAAAATATTTTAAAAATGAAAATGATGATGAGTTTAAAATAATAAATTAAATATGTGTTGAAAGGTTATGTATTAGCTGGTAGATATATTAATAAAAAGGTTGAAGGAAAATAGCAATAGTAATCATGGTTTGGACAGAAATTATAAAAGGAAAAGAGGAATGTTGAAACAGGATTTTTAAATTTAAAAGCTTCAATAAAAGGTTTGTTTAGCCATGCTCTTACAGCAACCGTTTGCACTCTGGTGCATTTCCTCTGGAGAAATAATAGAAACATATTTGTATCCTTGCTAACAGTACAAGGGAAAGGGATACCCTGGTATCAATACCTGCAGACAAGTAATACAGTTAACTCAATTAAATTGGTGCCATTATAATGGGCTTAGTAGAAAACATTGTCCAGCCAGCATGTACCAAGATCACTTGAGTGAAACCAGGGATGAGGAGGGCCACAACTACACACAGTAGCCACTTTATTAGGCACGGAAGAGAAACCCAGTGTGGCCTACTGCTGCTGTTCCTCATCCACTTCAAGGTTCAACATGTTGTGCATTCAGAGATGCTCTTCTGCACAACACTGTTGCAATGCATTGTTGTTTGAATTGCTGTCACATTCCTGTCTGCTTGAATGAATCTGGTCATTCTCCCCTAACTTCTCTCATTAACAAGGGATTTTCAAGTACACTTATTATCAAAGAATGTATAAATTATACAACCTTGAGATTTGCACGCTGACAGGAGGCCACAAAGCAAGCAACCCAAAAGAACCCAATTAAAGAGAAAAAGGAATAAAAATAAAAATAAAAGACCAACACCCGATGCACAAGTGAAAGAGAAAATGCTAGTAATTATGTAAACAATTGAATCAAACAACAGCAAAATTGAGTCCTTAGATCCGGATGCCAGGAAGGCCCGGCGTAGGCCCAAAGCCTCACTTATCAGTTCATCTTATTAGCATCATGGAGCACAGCAGCTGGGGCAGTCGCCCAAGATCTGCCACTCACTGGATGATTTTTTTTGCACCATACTCCGCAAACTCTCGAGATTATTGTGTGTGCAAATAAATAAATAAAATTAAAATAAACAAAATCTCAGGAGATCCGCAGTTTCTGACTTACTGAAACTACCCTGTCTGGCACCAACAATCATTCCATGGTCACAGTCACTTAGATCACATTTCTTCCCCATTCTGACATTTGATCTGAACAACTACTGAAACTCTTGACCATGTCTGCATGCATTCATCCATTGAATTACTGCCACATGATTGGCTGCTTAGATATTTGCATTAATTAGCGGTGTACTAATAAAGTGGCCACTAAGTGTATATTTCTAACATTGTATTTTTTGCTGATTGGAGAAAGAATAAAGTTTTGTTATTCATAGCTGCTTATTATGTATCATTATTGGCCATTCCATTGAATTCCCTGCTGTTCAGAGACATTTTCATTCAACAGAAATGCAAGAGTCATAGACTGATTAGATATTTGCATTAATGAGCAGGTGTACAGCTATACCGAATAAATTGGCCACTGAGTGTACGCTACCTAATCAAGGAGGAATTCTTTGGGTTGTCTGGTCATTGGCAGGCTGCAAGACAGAGAATAGCTTTTGACTAAAACTGCGTCCAGGTGTGTGCAAGTGGCCAGGTGTGCTTATGAATGACTTCTTGCAGGCTTTGCACCTTTGAGCATGACTCCAGAATATGCTGAACCATGAAGCAACTGGTGGGTTCTCTACAGTGTAACTCAGTCAAATATTCACTCTTATTAGGTACATCTGCGAGGCGCAACTGCACAATCGCATGGACGTCAGCCAGTTAGAATAGCGAGAATAGTTTAAAAGGAGATGGTTATTTCTTCAGCGGTTTGATCGAGGCACAACTGTGTAAGCGCGTGGACGTCAGCCAGTTAGAACAGCGAGAAGAGTTTAAAAGGAGACAGCTTTATAGAGCGGGTATTGAAGGAGTGGGTGACAGAGTAGAGGGAGACAGAGTAGGAGGGCTTTGGCGATAAAGCGTCAAGGAGAGGTAGGTTGCCTGTGTAAAATACAGACAGGAAGTATGTGTGTGAAGTTGGTGTTCTGTGCTCGGTGTCAGATGTGGGAAGTCGTGGAGACTCCCAGCCTCCCAGATGGCCACATCTGTGCCAGGTGCGTCGAGCTGCAGCTCATCAGGGACTGCGTTGGGGAACTGGAGATGCAGCTCGATGACCTTCAACTGGTCAGGGAAAGTGAGGGGGTGATAGAGAGGACCTTGGACCAGGTAGTCACACCAGGACCTTGGGAGACAGAAAGTGGGTAACGGTCAGGAGAGGGAAGGGCAAGAGTCAGTTACTAGAGAGTACCCCTGTGGCTGTCCCCCGAACAATAAGTACTCCTGTTTGAGTACTGTTGGCGGGGAGGGGAGGTGACCTACCTGGGGGAAGCAACAGTGGCCGCATCTCTGGCACAGAGTCTGGCCCGGTGGCTCAGAAGGGTAGAGAAAGGAAGAGGATGGCAGCAGTGACACGGGACTCTATAGCTAGGGGGTCAGACAGGTGATTCTGTGGATGCAGGAAAGAAACACAGATGGTAGTTTGCCTCCCAGGTGCCAGGGTCCGGGATGTTCCTGATTGTGTCCACGATATCCTGAAGTGGGAAGGAAAACAGCCAGAGGTTGTGGTATATATTGCACTAACGACATAGGTAGGAAAAGGGAGGAGGTTCTGAAAACAAACTACAGGGAGTTAGGAAGGAATTTGAGAAGCAGGACCTCGATGGTAGTAATCTTGGGATTACTGCCTGTACCACGTGACAGTTAGTGTAGGAGTAGAATGTGGTGGAGGCCAAGTACATGGTTAAGGGATCGGATCAGGGGGCAGGGATTCAGATTTCTGTATCATTGGGACCTCTTTTCGGGCAGGTGTGACCTGTACAAAAAAGGAGTGGTTGCACTTGAATCCCAGGAGGACCAATATCTTGGTGGGGAGGTTTGCTAAGGCTAATGGAGAAAGTTTAAACTAGGATTGCTGGGGGGTGGGAACCAAACTGAAGTGATGGAGGAAGAGGCGGTTGGCTCACAAATAGAGAAAGCTTGGAGACAGTGTGAGAGGAAGGATAGGCAGGTGATAGAGGAGGGATGTGTTCAGACAGATGGTTTGAGATATGTCTATTTTAAGGCAAGGAGTATTATGAACAAAGCAGAATGAGCTTAAAGCGTGGATCAGTACTTGGAGCTATGATGTTGTGGCCATTACGGAGACTTGGATGGCTTAGCGCAGGAATGGTTACTTCGAGTGCTAGGCTTTAGATGTTTCAGGAAGGACAGGGACGGAGGCAAAAGAGGTGGGTGTGTGGCCCTGTTGATCAGGGATAGTGTCACGGCTGCAGAAAAGGAGGAAGTCGTGGAGGGATTGCCTACAGAGTCTCTGTAGGTTGAAGTTAGGAACAGGAAGTGGTCAATAGACCACTCAATAGTAACAGGGACATTGAGGAGCAGATAGGGAGACAGATTCTGGAAAGGTGTAATAATAACAGGGTTGTTGTGGTGGGAGATTTTAATTTCCCAAATATTGATTGGCATCTCCCTAGAGCAAGGGGTTCAGATGGGGTGGAGTTTGTTAGGTATGTTCAGGAAGGTTTCTTGACACAATATGTAGATAAGCCTACAAGAGGAGAGACTGTACTTGGTCTGGTATTGGGAAATGAACCTGGTCAGGTGTCAGGTCTCTCAGTGGGAGAGCATTTTGAAGATAGTGATCACAATTAGTATCTGCGTGGCATTCTGAATAGGTTCGTTTCAATGAGACAGGGAAAGGTTGGTAGGGTACAGGAACCGTGGTGTACAAAGGCTGTTGTAAATCTAGTCAAGAAGAATAGAAAAGCTTACAAAAGGTTCAAAAAACTAGGCAATGACAGAGATCTAGAAGGTTATAAGGCTAGCAGGAAGGAGTTTAAGAATGAAATTAGGAGAGCCAGAAGGGGCCTTGAGAAGGCCATGGTGAACAGGATTAAAGGAAACCCCAAGGCATTCTACAAGTATTTGAAGAGCAAGAGGATAAGACGTGAGAAAATAGGACCAATCAAGTGTGACAGTGCAAAAGTGTATATGGAACCGGAGGAGATAGCAGAGGTACTTAATGAGTACTTTGCTTTAGTATTCACTATGGAAAAGGATCTTGGTGATTGTAGGGATGACTTATAGCAGACTGAAAAGCTTGAGCATATAAATATTAAGAATCTTTTGGAAAGCATCAAGTTGGATAAGTCACCGAGACCAGACGAGATGTACCCCAGGCTACTGTGGGGGGTGAGGGAGGAGATTGCTGAGCCTCTGGTGATGATCTTTGCATCATCAATGGGGACAGCAGAGGTTACAGAGGATTGGAGGATTGCAGATGTTGTTCCCTTATTCAAGAAATGGAGTAGAGATAGCTCAGGAAATTATAGACCAGTGAGTCTTACCTCAGTGGTTGGTATGTTGATAGAGAAGATCCTGAGAGACAGGATTTATGAGCCTGATTGAATTGTTTGAGGATGTGACTAAACACATTGATGGAGGTAGAGCAGTGGATGTAGTGTATATAGATTTCAGCAAGGCATTTGATAACGTACCCCACGCAAGGCTTATTGAGAAAGTAAGGAGGTATGTGATCTAAGGGGACATTACTATGTGGATCCAGAGCTGGCTTACCCACAAAAGGCAAAGAGTGGTTGTACACGGGTTATATTCTGCATGGAGGTCAGTGACCAATGGTGTGCTGCAGGGATCTGTTCTGGGACCCCTGTTCTTTGTGATTTTTATAAATGAGCTGGATGAGGAAGTGGAGGGATGGGTTAGTAAATTTGCTGATGACATAAAGGTTGGGGGTGTTGTGGATAGTGTGGAGGGCTGTCAGAGGTTACAGTGGGACATTGATAGGATGAAAACTGGGCTGAGAAGTGGCAGATGGAATTCAACCCAGATAAGTGTGAGGTGGTTTATTTTGGTAGGTCAAATATGATGGCAGAATATAGTATTAATGGTAAGACTCTTGGCAGTGTGGAGAATCAGAGGGATCTTGGGGGCCGAGTCCCTAGGACGCTCAAAGCAGCTGCGCAGGTTGACTCTGTGGTTCAGAAGGCATATACGGTGCATTGGCCTTCATCAATCATGGTATTGAGTTTAGGAGCCAAGAGGTAATGTTTCAGCCAAATAGGACCCTGGTTAGACCGCACTTGGAGTACTGTGCTCAGTTCTGATCGCCTCACTACAGGAAGGATATGGAAACCATAGAAAGGGTGCAGCAGAGATTTACAAGGATGTTGCCTGGATTGGGGAGCATGCCTTATGAGAACAGGTTGAGTGACCTTGGCCTTTTCTCCTTGGAGCGATGGAGGATGAGACGTGACCTGATAGAGGTTTATAAGATGATGAGAAGCATTGATCATGTGGATAGTCAGAGGCTTTTTCCCAGGGCTGAAATGGCTTGCACGAGAGGGCATAGTTTTAACGTGCTTGTTGTAGGCACAGAGGAGATGTCAGGGGTAAGTTTTTGATGCAGAGAGTGGTGAGTGCGTGGAATGGGCTGCTGACGACGGTGGTGGAGGTGGATACGATAGGGTCTTTTAAGAGACTCCTGGATAGGTACATGGAGTTTAGAAAAATAAAGGGCTATGGGTAGCCCTAGGTAATTTCTAAGGTAAGGACATGTTCAGTACAGCTTTTTGGGCCAAAAGTCCTGTATTGGGCTGTAGGTTTTCAATGTCTCTATCTGTCATTAATACAAACATCTAATCAGCTAATTATGTGGCAACAACTCAGCATTGCAGATGCTACACAAAAGTATGCAGATTTGCTGAAGAGATCCAGTTGTTGTTCAACCAAGCATCAGAATGGAGGAGGAAATTATATCTAAGTGACATTGACTGTGGAATGATTGTTGGTGCCAGATGAGTAGTTTGAGCATTATCAGAAACTGCTTATCTCCTGGGATTTTCATGCACAGCAGTCTCTGGAGTTTACAGAGAATGGTGTGAGAAACAAAAGAACATCCAGTGAGTGACAGTTCTGTGGGCAAACATGTCCAGGTAATGAGTGACATCAAAGGAGAGAAGCCAGACTGGTTCAAGCTGACGGGAAGGTGACAGCAACTCAAATAACCCTGCATTACAACAGTGATGTGCAGAACAGCATCTCTGATGCACAACGTATCAAACCTTGGAGTAGATGGGCTACAGGAGCAGAAGACCACAGACACACACTCAGTGGCCACTTTATTAGGTACAGAAGGTACCTTATATAGTGGTCATTGAGTGAATGTAAGCAGTAAATTTTTGAGAATGTGTCAATAAATCTGGGAGAAAAGGGCTTTAACAGTAGGTGAAAGCTAAGGAGTTTCTGTGAAAATGCTTAACACGTTATTTAAGAGAAAATATTTGAGCAATACTTTTTTATATAATCACCAGCTAGAATTTCTAAAATACACTATTTTCAATTTCTGAAATTCTCTGCAGATCAATATTATTTTAAGACTGGACTTTGAATTTATTAGACTGAGCAGCCTGAATAAATCAATGTCAAGTTCAAAAAACGTGGTTTTCAAAATTTCTATGCATAGGCATGGGATGGATAATCTTTCCTCTTGTGGCCATATTTCTGAAGGTTATGTATTAAGACAATGAGGTGGAGCAGAAGACTGAATGTGTAAAACATTCATGGATCCAGTGGGACAAAAATCACTTCTACTGTTGGGTGTACAGTACCTTCCAACATCAGTCACTTGCCTTACTGAAATCAATAGGATTCTATTTCACATACCCTTTGGTCTAATACAAATTTATGTTCAAATTTAAATTTAAACTTAAATTCAGATCTAAACTTCAAATTTATGTTTTTAACTGTGTTCCATGGTTAGGAGCAGCTTTTACATGTGGATTATTGTTACCTTCATTTCTCTACATTAATCAATCACATAGAACATAGATGAGTTCAGTGCAGGAATGGGTCTTTTGGTCCACAATGTTATACCAAACCAACCAAACTAGGAATCAAATGGCCAACTAAACTGATCCTTCTGGCTTACACAATATCCATGTCCTTTCATTTTCCTCACATTCATGTGCCTATCTAAATGTCTCTTAAAAGTCCCGAATGAACTTGGGATCCCCACCCCAGTCAGTGAATTCCAGGCATGCACCACAATCTGTGTAAAAAAACCCTGCCCCTCACACCTCCTTTGATGTTACTCCCTTTCAACTTAAATGCATGGCCTCTGGTATTAGACATTTCAACCCTGAGAAAAAGATACTGCCTATCTACTCTATCTTCTCCTTTCTTAATCTTTATACACATCTATCGGATTTCTCCTCAGCCTCTGTCATTCCGGAGAAAAAAACCCAAGCTTGTACAAACTCTCATTTTAGTGCATGCTCTCTGAACCAGGCAGCATCCTGGTTAACCTCTTCTGCACCCTCTCCAAAGCCTCTACATCCTTCCTATAATGTGGTGACCAGAACTGTATGCAATACTCCAGATGCAGCCTAACTAGTTTTAGAAAACTGCAACATTGCTTCCTGTCTTTTGAACGCAATGCCTCAACAATAAAGGTGAACCTTCCATATGCCTTCTTAACCACCCTATCAATATGTGTAGCCATTTTCAATGAGTTATGAACTTGCATCCCCAAGATCTCTCAGCTCGGCAACACTGTTACAGTGTACTGTCTCTTCACATTCAACCTACCAAGGTACAACATTTCATATTTGGCTGGGTTAAACTCAGCCTGCCATTTCTCTGCCACTGATCTATAAGAGGAAAGATTATCCATCCCATGCCAGTCTTCTACACTATCCACAACACCATCAGTCTTCACGTTAACTGCAAACTTACTAACTCACCCATCTACATTCTCATCCAGGTCATTAGTATATGTCACGCAGCAGAGGTCCCAGTACAGGTCCCCGAGGAATACCACTAATTACAGGCCTCCAGCTAGAATAGGTCCCTTTAACCACTACCCTCTGTTTTCTACAGCAAACTAGTTCTGAATCCAAACAGCTAATTCAATGTAGATTCCATGTATTGTAAACTTCTGGATGAGCCTCCCATGAGGAATATTGTCAAAAGCCTTACTACAATCCAAGTAGACAACAACCATAGCTCTACCTTCATTGATCACACTCATCGCCTTGTCAAAAAACATAGGACATGATTTGACCTGCACATAGCCATGTTGTCTGTCCCTAAATACGCCATGGTTTTCCAAATGCTCATAAGTCCTATCCCTACGAATTCTCTCAGGTAATTTCTCAACCACTGATGTGAGGCTCACTGGTGTATTCTTTCCAGGATTACCTCTGCTTCCCTATTGTATAACAGTACAACATTAGCTACTCGCCAGCCTCTGCAACCTTGCCTGTGGCTAAAGAGGACACAATGATATTGGTCAAGGCAATCTTATCTCTTACCTCTCTCAATAACCTAGGGTATGTCCCAGCAGTCCTGGGGACTTGCCACTTATTGCTCTTTAAGAGATCAAACAATACCTTCTCTTTTATCTCAAAATGCCCGAGCATATTAATGTGCTCAGCACTGCTTGTTTATTCCTCCACATCCTTCTCTTTGATAAATACTTATGTAAAGTACTGACATAGAGCCGCTGGGAAAAGATGCTGGACAGGTAGTCATGGGGGACGACAAGATAGCAGATGAACTGAATAAGTATTTTGCATCAGTCTTCACCATGGAAGACACCAACAGTATGCTGCAAGTTCCAGATGTCAGGGAGCATGAAGTGTGTGAAGTTACCATAACTAGAGAGAAGGTTCTTGGGAAACTGAAAGGTCTGGAGGTAGATAAATTACCTGTGCTAGATAGTATACACCCTAGTGTTCTGAAAGTGATGGCTGAAGAGATGGTGGAGGCATTACTAATGATCTATCAAGAATCACTAGATTCTTGAATGGTTCTGGAAAACTGGAAAATTGCAAGCGTAACTCCACTTTTCAAGAAGAGAAAGCAGCAGAGTGCAGGAAACAACAGTCTGACCTCAATGGTTGGGAAGATGTTGGAGTAGATTATTAAGGATGAGCTCACAGGGTACTTGGAGGCACATGATAAAATAGGTCATAGGTAGTATGGTTTCTTCAGGGGAAAATCTTGTCTGACAAATCTGTTGGAATTCATTGAAGTAGTAACAAGCAGGATAGACAAAGGAGAGTCAGTGGATGTTGTGTACTTAGATTTTCAGAAAGCCTTTGACAAGGTTCCACTTATAAGGCTGCTTAACAAGCTAAGAGTCCATGGTACTACAGGAAAGATTCTAGCATGGATAAAACAGAGAGGGTGGATGATGTGAGCATGCAGAAGCAATGTAATCACAGTTTACTAAGAGTACTCTGTAAATAAATCCATAATGTGTTACTTGTTCAAACTCTGTTGTTCATGGTAAAGCTAAAATTTGACCTCTATGCATATGGTGTTTGCTGTTTGGCAGGAGGCAAACAGTGGGAGTAAAGGAAGCCTTTTCCGATTGGCTACCAGTGACTAATGGTGTTCCACAGGGGTCTGTGTTGGGGCCGATTCTTTTTACATTATCTGTGAATGATTTGGATGATGGAATTGATGACTTTGTAACAAAGCTGGCAGATGATATGAAGATAGCTGGAGGGGCTGTTAGTTTTGAGGAAGTAGAAAGGCTACAGAAGGAGTTAGACAGATTAGGAGAAAGGGCAAAGAAATGGCAGATGGAATACAGTGTTGGGAAATTTATGGTCATGAGCTTTCTTGGAAGAAATTAAAAGGTTGATAATTTTCTAAAAATGGAGAGAAAATATAAAAAAATTGAGATGCAAAGGGGCTTGGGAATTCTTGTGCAGGATTTCCTAAAGGTTAATTTGCAGGTTAAGTCTGTGGTGAGGAAGGCAAATGCAATGCTGCCATTCATTTCAAGAGGACTAAAACATAAAAGCAATGATGTAATGTTGAAACTTTATAAACCACTGGTGAGCCCTCACTTGGAGTATTGTGAGCAGCTTTGTGCTTCTGATCTTAGAAAGGATGTACTAAAACTGGAGAGGGTTCAAAGGAGGTTCATGAAAATGATTCCAGGATTGAATGGCTTGTCATATGAAGAGTGTCTGGTGGGTCTGGACCTGTATTGACTAGAATTCAGAAGAATGAGGGGTGACCTCACTGAAATCCTTAAAAGACCTTGATAGAGTGGATATGGAGAAGATGGTTCTTATCATGGGAGAGTCTAAAACTGGAGGACACAGCCTCAGAATAGAGGGGTTTCCTCTTAGAATGGTGATGAGGAGGAATTTCTTTAGCCGGGGGTGGTGAATCTGTGGAATGGTTTGCCACAGGTAGCTGTGGAGGCCAAGTCTTTATGAAGATTTAAAGCAGAGGTTGATAGATTGTTGATTGGTCAGGGCATGAATGGCTACGATGAGAAGGCAGGAGAATGGGGCTGTGAGGAAAATTGGATAATGAGATGGTGGAATGGACTTGATGGGCCAAATGGCCTAATTCTACCATATCTTATGCCCTTATAATCTTAAGGACCTCACCCACATCCTCTGCTTCCAAGTAATTTTTTCCCCATTATCGTTGAGTGGTTTTACCCTCTCTCTAGTTATCCTCTTGCCCCTTGATGTATGTATAGAATGTATAGAAAAGGAGGGGAGGAGAAGATGGCGGCGCGATGAAGTGCACGCGGCCGGTCCGAAATGATATCATATGTGTTAACTAGGGACGGTGCACAATCCTGATTTGATGCAGACAGACATGAGAAGCACGGAGGAACACCCAGAGAAACTTTTGAAATGCCTGCTTCGCTGCCATTGCTACTGTGTGATCGAGAATCTCTGGAGGGGAAGGCCCCAAATCCTTGGCTTTGCCTATTGCCTGTTGCCGGCACTAAGGTTGAAGCGCTCGGCAGAGATGGTGCTCGGTGTCGGAGGGCTGGTTGGAGGCTCAAAGTTTTCGGACAGACTCAAGAGTCAGCTGCGGTCGGGTGCTTCCAGGGTGCTGCATCGGCAAGTTTGCGGCGCCAGAAGCTCATGGCAGGAGGAGTTTTTTTCTCTTCTTTCTACCATCTGCGTGAGATGATCAGACTTTCGAGAGACCTTGAGACTTTTTTTTACTGTGCCCATGGTCTGTTCTTCATCAAATTAAGGTATTGCTTTGCACTGTTGTAACTATATGTTACAATGATGTGGTTTTTGTCAGTTTTTCAGTCGGTTTGTCTTGTGTTTCTGTGATATCATTTCTGGAGAAACATTGTATCATTTCTTCATGCATGCATTACTAAATGACAATAAAAGAGGACTGCGTGTCCTCATAATCTAATCTAATCTGTAGAATGCCTATAGACCTGTACTAGAGGAGTCTTGACTCAAAAGCAGAGCAGTGGAGATGAGCTAGCAGTAAAGCAATAGTTTTAATAGTAGGCCACAAACTAACAAGCTATGAGGGGCCACAAAACAAGAGAGATAAGAAACTAACCATAACAGAGAACATTGCAAAGTTTAGGCAGGGATTGTGAAAAGCTGGGAGCAACTGGCTGAGGCTGGCTGGTCGAAGGGTGAACAAGGACTGTGAATGTGAACTGGCGTTAAATAGGCCGCAGGTCTGGCCCATCTGGAATGAGCGGTAGGTGAAGTATACTTGTTGGGTGGAGACTGAGAGGTGCCTGCATATGCAAGCTGGGAAGTGTCAGTGGGAGCAGGTTTGGCAAGACCTTCACCTAATTTAACCTAAGGTGACAACCTATCATGGAACAGTCTGATTGTCATGCTTCCAGATAAGAGACCAAACAGGGTTTGTCTGACAAAGAATGAAGATTTTTCCTCATTATTGCAACTAAATGTGACTCTAAATTATGTGTTGACATTTCCTGAAGATTGAATGTATTACATTCTGATTCACATGGAAGTGATTTTATAGTGCAAATAATATTGCAAGAATTTTGTTTATTTTATCTAAAAAAGTTTTCTGTTTTATTTATTATTATAATAATGCTTAATATTATATTCATTGCAGTACCAGCAATATTGGTTATGAACAATGATTGTTCCTTTGCAACCCCTGTCCCTTTAGAAATTATGTCAAATGACTAACTGCTCTCTGCTTGCAACAAAGTTGGTAGAAAATTCCAGAGGGACAGTCTGTGGCAAGTCCTTGAATAAGCGCCATGAATTTCCCATGTCTCAGATGTGTAAGTCTGTACATAATGCTTGGAATTTGCTTTCGATTACTGAACTCATTTACTTTATAACAATTGCCATAAAGTTGCTGTGAAGTTAAAATAGTGCTAATTCCCAGAAATGCATGTTATCAAACTAATAATTAGATATTAAGATGGGCATTAAATGTTGCTTGTTTAATCTGATGTTTTAATGTTAGACAAAATGATTAGATATGAGAAAACTTCATTCTGAATGTAGTACTGTTATTTAGTAGTTATTATACTTGAAAATCGAAGTATTTTCTTCATTAATGAGTGTTTTCAATCTGTTGGAATGCATTTGAATCATCTTCTAAATATAGCTACACATACTGTGTATTGGCAATGCTGTTTTGCTGTTTTTGAGGTTATTTGATTGGTGGACTAATAGTTTTAATTGCCATTTGCATTGCTAGTTCGCCAGAAATTGGGTATGAAAGGTGTTCATTGTTATGGAGAATGTAAAGCCCATTATAACAGGTGATGCTGAGCCTGTGATATATCCAGCGTACAGTAGATAAACAATTATAATAGTGGATCTAGATCTAGAAGCTGAACAAATAACTAGTCAGGCCATGAAGGGATATGGCAAGAAGGCAGGAGATTGGGGCTGAGAGGGAAATGGATCAGCCATGATGAAATGGTGGAGTAGAGGTGATGGGCCAAATGGCCTAATTCTGTTCCTATATCTAATGGTTCTATGGTCTAATCTTGGAATTTTCTAAACCAAAGATAAACCAAATTAAAGGCTATGGCAACTTCTAAGATTTTGTAGAAAATCATATCATATTTTCTGGCCTTTCCTATCTCTTTGGAGTTTAATTATTTAGGTCAGCAAGTTTTATAGCAACAGAAAGATAACCGATGATTTCTAACAAATAATTCATTCACACATAACCTTATTCTCTTTGTGTAATTAGTGACATGACCTGCAGTGTTCCTGTGGGCATATAGTAGTACATTAACAGTAAATGTACCTTCAACAAAAAGCAAAAGCTTATCTCTCAGTGGGGAGTATTCATCAATCATAAAATGTCCACTGGATAAACTTATGAGATGCTGATTGTTCATTTCACCAAGTAATGGATGCAGCAGTTAGCAATTTCTCTTGAATTCTCTCAGTTTTAGTTACTGGGATTTTAAAGCAACCCGTGACTTTGGATTTTCAAAGATTTTAGTCCCTCTAGCAATTAAGTAAATTTTATGTTATTTATTTAAAAACTACAACACAGTTTTTTTCATTATACAGTTTGAAAATAACATCCAAAGCTCACACTAAATAATTCATAAAATGAAGAGAGGTGAAATTAATTTTAAAATAAAGTGGTGAAAGTTTTGATTTCATTATGATTATTTTGCCTCTGAAGATTTTTCTTGGGCCTATGTTACAATCTATTATCTTTGAATGCTCACTTGCTGCTAAAATCTTAAATGAAAGAAAAGGCTTTTGATTTTTTTGACATCTTTGCATGAGGGACATTTCATTTTCCCAAAAATAATATTGTGTTTTTGGGATGAGTTGCTATATTAGGACTTGATCTTCTGATTAAGGCCAATATGTACCCACTGAGAATAACCTACATTGGCACACAGCTGCCTAATTTGTTATACTGAAATGTGCAAATGTGTCAAATAATTGGCTCCTTTCAGGGAATGGTTAATATTGCAGACATGATTTATTATCTGTAATGGTATTTTAGCTTTAACATTCAGGGAATTGCATGTTTGAATAAAGCACAAACTTCAAGATTGGTGTTTTGTCTCAGAGGTACCGTTGAGGATTGATAAAGTACATTTCATTTTCAGACAAGGAATAAGAAATAGGAAACAAAAAAAATCAAACAAATAAAAAAAGGATGTAAATATATAGAGTGCAATAATTGGAGAAAGTGAGAAGAATTGTTATATTGGTGTGAGAACCTCAAGGTTAACAGGGGAAAGCTGATAGCACATTAAATCTTTTATACCATATGAAATGAAACAATGAGGGCCTTAAATTAATCTAATCTTTGCATCTGAAAGAGAAGTAAATACTTCAAATGAATCATATTTTGACATGAAATAAAAAAAGTCAATCACATTCAGTTATTAAAATAAATCTTTAATGTTGTCAAAGTTAACTTGCATGTATCATCAATAGCAAAGCATTACAGGCAAAATTTCAAGCGACAGCATTAGGCTGCAAATCAAAAACTTGTTTGAAGAAGTGGGTTTGACGGGAATGTTAAAGGAGGTAAGGAGATATAGAGGGTTGGAGAGAAATAAAAAGTTCAAAACTTAAAACCTAGCCAACAACATACTATTGCAAATGGTGGGGGATTAAACTGAGGCACACTGAAGGGTCCACAGCTGAAGAAATGGTGAGCTGGAAATAGTAAAATAGAGAGTACAGATCTACAGAAGGATTTGTAAGAAGGTTGAGAATTCTAAAACCAGTATAATACTGGATCATAAGCAATTTAATCAATAAACATATACTTGGTATATGAATAAGTGGTAAGAAGGGAAGAAAGAAGTCCCACAACTAACATTTAGTAAGCTGGGTGTCAGGGCTCATGGTATACTATTCATGGTGTGTCAGACAGAAGAGCTTTGGAAATGCATAGTCTAAATGCCGAAGTGATGTGATTGAAAGCTACATCAATCAATAAGCTGAAGAAGGGCAAAGATGAGTATCCACTACTGTACTGAAGGCTAACAGAGGTTGTGCTAATGATGGAATGGGTCTGGGGCTGGAAAAGCATTTCAAGGTCAATTAGAACACTTACTGTAGCTGTAAAAAGTTTGATTCAGCTTCAGTATATGGTTAGGGTGAGGATAGAGTGAGGACATGGGTCAGTAACTAGGGAAGAAAATTAATTCTGGACAGCAAAGGCAATGGATTGGCCAGAGGAAACTTCTCTTATCTTGCATTGTATGGTAAATCAGAAGATGTGCTACACAGGAGAACAGCATCAGAACAACATAGAGACGGGAGTTGCAACTGGGTGTGTAGAATTGAATCTTCTTGAGTAAATGTTGCTAAGAAACAGGACCTTGAGAAATAGGCAATGGGAAGAGATAGATAGAGTTTATCAGCTTCAATAGAAGTGGAAGCATCTTAGGGTAGCCCAGAAAACAGCATTTAATTCTTTAGGGATTTATGATTTATTCTCTTTGTTTTGTTAATGCCTATTAGCTAATCTCTGTTCCCTTTACCCTCAATAAAGCTTGATTAAAGCTGAGATACTAAGTTAAATTCTTCCAGAAGTAGTCCATTGCTAAAAAGCAATAACTCCTTATAAAAGATTTAAACACAAACAAAAAGCAGACTGAACAAAATGGATCAATGTGGTTACATGATAATGAGAACTCCTTGAGTGAAATTGATATTCCTTTTATGTAATAGATTATTGAGATAATACTGTAACTACACAATCTTCAAAGACTAGTTTACTTTCCTGTTTATTCTCCATGGTGAGTTTAGTTGCCAATACTCATTATTCAAATGGAGGTTTCCCTCTCCCTACCAAAGCGAGGATGCTTCCAGCTAACAAAGTAGTTTAAGACACAGTTAACTTATTGTTAGTGACACATGTTTAATTCCAAATATTCTTAAAACATATTTAAAACTCACAGAGGAATTCTGTCTTAAACATTTCCAAATTACAAACAATTTCTAAAACACAATCCATTTCCAAAACATGGAGCACAAAGCATAAAGTACAAAGCATTTCTAAGACCCAAAGGATAAAGGATTTTCTAAACACAAGTACACCATATAAATTAAAAAGATGTACCCAGATGCACACCAATGAATTGTCTGTCACAAAACCTGAAGGAGGAATGGATTCTAGTTCACCATGTTCTCCCAGATTTCTTCTTGATGTTCCTTACACCATTTCTAATAAGCATGAGCTGTTCATAGAACATACAGCACAGTACAGGCCCTTCGGCCCACAATGTTGTGCCGACCCTTAAACCCTGCCTCCCATATAACCCCCCACCTTAAATTCCTCCATATACCTGTCAAGTAGTCTCTTAAATTTCACTAGTGTATCTGCCTCCACCACTGACTCAGTCAGTGCATTCGACGCACCAACCACTCTCCGAGTAAAAAACCTTCCTCTAATATCCCCCTTGAACTTCCCACCCCTTACCTTAAAGCCATGTCCTCTTGTATTGAGCAGTGGTGCCCTGCAGAAGAGGCACTGGCTATCCACTCTATCTATTCCTCTTAATATTTTGTATACCTCTATCATGTCTCGTCTCATCCTCCTTCTCTCCAAAGAGTAAGGCCCTAGCTCCCTTAATCTCTGATCATAATGCATACTCTCTAAACCAGGCAGCATCCTGGTAAGTCTCCCCTGTACCCTTTCCAATGCATTCACATCCTTCCTATAGTGAGGCGACCAGAACTGGACACAGTACTCCAAGTGTGGCCTAAACAGAGTTTGATAGAGCTGCATCATTACCTCACGACCCTTAAACTCTATCCCTCGACTTATGAAGACTAACACTCCATAAGCTTTCTTAACTACTCTATCTACTTGTGAGGCAACTTTCAGGGATCTGTGGACATGTACCCCCAGATCCCCCTGCTCCTACACACTACCAAGTATCCTGCCATTTACTTTGTACTCTGTCTTGGAATTTGTCCTTCCAAAGTGTACCACCTCACACTTCTCTGGGTTGAACTCCATCTGCCATTTCTCAGACCACTTTTGCTTCCTATCAATGTCTCTCTGCTATCTTCAACAATCCTCTACACTATCCACAACACCACCAACCTTTGTGTCATCTGCAAACTTGCCAACCCACCCTTTTACCCCCACATCCAGGTCGTTAATAAAAATCATGAAAAGTAGAGGTCCCAGAACCGATCCTTGCGGGACACACTAGTCACAGCCCTCCAATCCGAATGTACTCCCTCCACCATGACCCTTTGCTTTCTGCAGGCGAGCAAATTCTGAATCCACCTGGCCAAGCTTCCCTGGATCCCATGCCTTCTGACTTTCTGACTAAGCCTACTGTGTGGAACCTTGTCAAATGCCTTACTAAAATCCGTGTAGAACACATCCACTGCACTACTCTCATCTATATGCCTGGTCACCTCCTCAAAGAACTCTATCAGGCTTGTTAGACGTAATCTGCCCTTCACAAAGCCATGCCAACTGTCCCTGATCAGACTATGTTTCTCTAAGTGCCCATAGATCCTATTTCTAAGAACCTTTTCCAACAGCTTTCGCACCACAGACGTAAGGTTCACTGGTCTATAATTACCCGGACTATCCCTACTACCTTTTTTGAACAAGGGGACAACATTTGCCTCCCTCCAATCCTCCGGTACCATTCCTGTGGACAACGAGGACATAAAGATCCTAGCCAGAGGCTCAGCAATCTCTTCCCTCGCCTCTTGGAGCAGCCTGGGGAATATTCCGTCAGGCCTCGGGGACTTATCTGTCCTAATGTATTTGAACAACTCCACTACCTCCTCTCCCTTAATATCAACATGCTCCAGAACATCAACCTCACTCATATTATCCTCACCGTCATCAAGTTCCCTCTCATTGGTGAATACCAAAGTGAAGTATTCATTGAGGGTCTCGCTCACTTCCACAGCCTCCAAGCACATCTTCCCACCTTTATCTCTAATTGGTCCTACCTTCACTCCTGTCATCCTTCTGTTCTTCACATAATTGAAGAATGCCTTGGGGTTTTCCTTTACCCTACTCGCCAAGGCCTTCTCATGCCCCCTTCTTGCTCTCCTAAGCCCTTTCTTAAGCTCCTTTCTTGCTACCCTATATTCCTCAATAGACCCATCTGATCCTTGCTTCCTAAACCTCATGTATGCTGCCTTCTTCCACCTGACTAGATTTTCCACCTCACTTGTCAGCCATGGTTCCTTCACCCTACCATTCTTTATCTTCCTCACCGGGACAAATGTATCCCTAACATCCTGCAAGAGATCCCTAAACATCGACCACATGTCCATAGTACATTTCCCTGCAAAAACATCATCCCAATTCACACCCACAAGTTCTAGCCTTATAGTCTCATAATTTGCCCTTCCCCAATTAAAAAATTTCCTGTCCTCTCTGATTCTATCCTTTTCCATGATAATGTTAAAAGCCAGGGAGCAGTGGTTACTGTTCCCCAGATGCTCACCCACTGAGGGATCTGTGACCTGACCCAGTTCGTTATCTAATAATAGATCTAGTATCGTACTCTCCTTAGTCGGCCTGTCACACCTTAACAAACTCTGCCCCGTCTAATCCGTTGGAACTAATCAGGTGCCAATCAATATTAGGGAAGTTAAGGTCACCCATGATAACAACCCTGTTATTTTTGCATCTTTCCAAAATCTGCCTCTCAATCTGCTGCTCTGTATCTCTGCTGCTACTAGGGTGGCTATAGAATATTCCCAATAGAGCAACTGCTCCCTTCCCGTTCCTGACTTCCACCCATACTGACTCAAAAGAGGATCCTGCTACATTACCCACCCTTTCTGTAGCTGTAATAGTATCCCTGACCAGTAATGCCATCCCTCCTCCTCTTTTCCCTCCTCTCTATCCCTTTTAAAGCACTGAAATCCAAGAATATTGAGAATCCATTCCTGCTCTGGTGCCAGCCAAGTCTCTGTAATGGCCACTACATCATAATTCCATGTATGTATGCAAGCTCTCAGTTCATCACCTTTGTTCCTGATGCTTCCTGCATTGAAGTACAGGCACTTTAGCCCTTCTACCTTACTACCTTCACACCCTTTATTCTGCTTCTCTTTCCTCAAAGCCTCTGTATATGTTAGATCTGGCTTTACTCCTTCCAAGCACATCACCCACTGCTCTATCGCTCCAAGTCCCATCCCCCTTGAAAATTAGTTTAAACCCTCCCGAACCATGTTAGCAAACCTACCTGCAAGGATATTGATCCCCCTTGATTTCAGGGGCAACCCATCCAATCTGTACAGGTCCCACCTTCACCAGAAGAGATCCCAATGTTCCAAAAATCTAAAACATTGCCCCCTGCAGCAACTCCTCAGCCACGCATTCAACTGCCATCTCCTCCAATTCTTACCATCACTATCACGTAGCACTGGCAGCAATCCTGAGAAAGCTGTTCACTATATTTATACCCTTTGTGTCCCACTTGGGCGACTTCACACACATATGTTACTTCCTCAGATATCCTTTTAACACAAATGGTCTAAAAATACTTTATACTTTGTTGTTGCCAAACAATTGATACTAGAACATACAATCATCACAGTGATATTTGATTCTGTGCTTCCCACTCCCTGGATTAAAAATTGATAGTAAATATTAAAAATTTAAATTATAAATCATAAATAGAAAATAGAAAAATGGAAAGTAAGGTAGTGCAAAAAAAACCGAGAGGCAGGTCCGGTAGTTGGAAGGTACGGCTCAGATCTGGGTCAGGATCCGTTCAGCAGTCTTATCACAGTGGAAAGAAGCTGTTCCAAAATCTGGCCATTAGAATAGAAATTCTAGGCAGTCTCTAGAGTAGGTTGCATGGTCGGCACAACATTGTGGACCGAAAGGCCTGTAATGTGCCGTAAATTTCTATGTTCTATGTTCTATGGTTCTAAAAGCATTTTTGGAGACATAGCAACCTACCATTTATTACAATTAATTAGCATTAACTACCATTAATGCTGTAAGGCTAACTTCTGAGTTAAGAAAACTCTTCCAACTATTATCACTTCAGTTATTGATATGCTAAATGATATTCTCCATCTGTTCTGCAAGTTTGCTTGAACTAAGCAACTTAAAGTCAGCTTGTTCGTTGAAAAAAAAAGCCAAATTAAACAACCCATTGTCTTATACTGCAACTCTTGAGCAATAAGACTGGTGTTGTGGGCTAGCAATCTGCTGCATAGATGAAGCATGATTGAACTTCGTTATAACTTCACACTGGTTTCTGCTTGCCATTTACATTTTAAGAACTGAAGACTGACTTCCATTTATGACCAGAAACTATTAATTGGAAGTTTAGATGGGGTAGAGTTTGTTAGGTGTGCTCAGGAAGGATTCCTGGCGCAATATGTAGATAAGCCAAGCAGGGGAGAGGCTGTACTTGATCTGGTATTGGGAAATGGACCTGGTCAGGTGTCAGATCTCTCAGTGGGAGAGCATTTTGGAGGTTGCAATCACAAATCTATCTCCTTTACCATAGTGCTGGAGAGGGATAGGAGCAGACGGTTTGGGAAAACATTTAATTGGTGTAGGGGGAAATATGATGCTATTAGGCAGGAACTTGGGAACATAAATTGGGAGCAGATGTTCTCAGGAAAACGCACAGTAAAAATGTGGCAAATGATAGGGGAACATTTGCTTGGCTTTCTGCATGGGTATGTTCCATTGAGGCAGGACAAGGATGGTAGGATAAAAGAACCATGGTGTACAAATGATGTAGAAAATCTAGTTAAGAAGAAAAGAAAAGGTTATGAAAGGTTCAAGAAACTAGGTGCTGTTAGCCAGGAAGGAGCTCAAGAATGAAATTAAGAGAGTTAGAAGGGGCAATGAGAAGGCCTTGGCAAGTAGGATTAAGAAAATCCCCAAGGCATTCTACAAGAATGTGAAGAGCAAGAGGAGAGCTGTGTGAGAATAGGACCAATCAGGAACGAGAGTGGAAACATGTGCATGGAACTGGAGGAGGTAGTGCAGATACTTAGTGAATACTTTGCTTCAATATTCACCAGTGAAAAGGACCTTGGCAATTATAGGGATGACTTAGAGCCGACTGAAATGCTTGAGTGTATAGACATTAAGAAAGAGGATGTGCTGGAGCTTTTGAAAGGTATTAAGTTAGGTAAGTCATCGGGACCAGATGAACTATACCCCAGGCCACTGTGGAAAGTGAGGGAGGAGATTGCTGAGCCTCTGGGAATGATCTTTGCATCATCAATAGGGACAAACGAAGTACCAGAAGATTGGAAGGTTTCGAATGTTGTTCCCTTGTTCAAGAAACGGAGTAGAAATAACCCAGCAAATTAAAGATCCACTTCAGTGGTGGGCAAGTTGTTGGAGAACATCCTGAAAGGCAGGAATTATGAGGATTTGGAGAGAAATAATCTGATTAGGGATAGTCAACATGCCTTTGTCAAGGGCAGGTCATGCCTTATGAACCTCATTAAATCTCTGAGGATGTAACAAAACACATTGATGAAGGTAGAGCACTGGATGTAGTATATATGGATTTCAGTAAGGCATCTGATAAGGTTCCCCATGCGAGACTCATTCAGAAAGTAATGAGGTATGAGATCCAAGGAGACCTTGCTTTCTGGATCCAGAATTGGCTTATCCACAGAAGACAAAAGGTGGTCGTGGATGGTTTGTAATCTGCCTGGAGGTCAGTGAGCAGTGGAGTTCCGCAGGGATCTGTTCTGGGAACCCTCCTCTTTGTGGTTTTCATAAATGACCTGGATGAGGAAGTAGAAGGCTGGGTTAATAAGTTTGCTGATGACACAAAAATTGAGGGTGTTGTGGATGGTCTGGAGGGTTGTCAGAGGTTACAGTGTGACAGCAATAGGATGAGGAACTGGGCTGAGAAGTGGGAGTTGGAATTCAACTCAGATAAGTGTGAAATTTTGAGAGGTCCAATTTGAAGACAGAATGTAATATTAATGGTAAGACTATTGGCAATGTGGAGGATCAGCGAGATCTTAGGGTCCGTGTCCATAGGACACACTGCGCAGGTTGACAGTGTTGTTAAGAAGGTAAATGGTGTGTTGGCCTTCATCAACCATGGGATTGAGTTCAAGAACCATGAGGTAATGTTACAGCTATATAAGACCTTAGTTAGACCTGACTTGGTGTACTGTGTTCAGTTCTGGTCACCTCATTACAGGAAGGATGTGCACACCATAGAGAGAGTGCAGAAGAGATTTACAAGGATGCTGCCTGGATTGGAGAGCATGCCTTATGAGAATAGGTTGGGTGAGCTTGGCCTTTGCTCCTTGGAGCAATGGAGGACGAGATAACCTGGTAGGGGTGTATAAGATGATGAAAGGCATTTATTGTGTGGATAGCCAAAGGTGTTTTCCCAGGGCTGAAATGGCTAACACGAGGGGGCACAGTTTTAAGTTGCTTGGAAGCAGGTACAAGGGGGATGTCAGAGGTAAGTTTTTTGCCCGGAGAATAGTGGGTGTGTGGAATGCACTGCCAGTGATGGTGGTAGAGGCAGATACAACAGGGTCTTTTAAGAGCCTCTTAGATTGGTACATGGAGCTTAGAAAAATAGAGGGCTATGCAGTAGGGTAATTCGAGGCAGTTTCTAGAGAAGGTTGTACGGCCGACACAAGATTGTGGGCCAAAGGGCCTGTAATGTGCTGCAGATTTCTATGTTTCTATGTTTTACTTACAACTGTTTTTGATCTCACAAGTAGCAGATGCTGTGTTTAGAAAGAAAGCTTATCAAATATGAGATCTTCTGCCCAGGACTGTGAATATCCAACACAATGCATAAAGAGCACATTACTTTGATTTGCATTGACAGTATAGAAATGTAATAGAAAGGGGAAAAATTGCACTGTAGGAAGACTTGAAGGATACTGACTTGCCAATTTTCCACATGGTTTTAGTTAGGATCACTGATTTTTAAACAGACTATAACCTATTTCTGAATGTATAATCACTTCAAGATATGTAAATAAAGTTCAATTCATGTTCATGATTTTGCAACCTCTCAAAAGCTGGCAAATATCGGCATTGATAATATGTAAGGGTCTTTACTCCAGTATAGGTGAGTCCAAAATTCGGGGGATAAGTTTAGGGTGAAAGGAGGAAGATTTAAAAAGGTGATGAATTTTCACGCAGAGGGTGTTGGACATATGTAATGAGCTTCCTGAACTGGATGAGGCAAGTATAATAGCATCACTTAAGAAGCATTTGGATAGGTACATGGAAGGGTGAGGTCTGGAGAGATATGGGGTGAACACAGGATATTTGGGAATAGATAGTTGGCCATTGTGGTTGGCATTGGTTTGTTGGTCCATAGGAACAACATCAATGCTGTGTTGCTCTATGACTCTACTTAACCCAAAGACATATAGGAAGTATCATTGGGAATATTTCACTGTGTGGTAGCCTGATGACAATTCAGCTTTTTGCAAATTCTGAGAATTGCAACAAGGCAGATGGTTTTCTTGAGGCAGGGGTCCCCAACCTTTTTTGCACTGCGGACCGGTTTGATATTGACAATATTTTTGCAGACCGGCCGACCAGGAGTGGGGGGGAGGTGGTGTTCCAGTAGAGTTAAACTCACCTCTGCATGTCTTTTACAGTTAGGGTTGCCAACTTTCTCACTCCCAAATAAAGGACAAAAGTAGCAGTCAAATCCTGACAAAGGGTCCCGGCCCGAAACGTCGACCCTACCTCTTCCTATAGATGCTGCCTGGCCTGCTGTGTTCACCAACATTTTTTGTGTGTGTTGATGAGACACTCGTGTTTACCCCGAGAAGGACTACTATGACCATGAAGCCTTGCGCGGGCTCTTGTGTGCGCACACGTGACGTTCGCATATGTGACGTGCACATGCGCGTACGTGCCGATTTTTTTCCCCACAAATCAGTTTTGGCTTAATCTTCCCGACTACACTGTACATACATTATTTCTACTTCATATAGGCTGTGTATTTATCATATCATTAATGCTTTTACTATATGTAAGAATTATTTTAGGTTTTATGTGTTATTTGGTATGATTTGGTAGGTTATTTTTTGGGTCTGGGAACGCTCAAAATTTTTTTCTATATAAATTAATGGTAATTGCTTCTTCGCTTTATGCCATTTTGGCACGAAAGGTCTCGTAGGAACGCTTTACCTTAGCGGGGGGGAATACAGGACAAGGGCGGTCCCGCATGGGACAAACCAATTTAGCCGAATATACGGGATGTCCCGGCAAATACGGGACAGTTGGCAACCCTATGTTCAAGTTCAACAGTGCGTGACAGGGAATGAGGAAAGGTGCAGCTGACTCATATCGTTTCCTCGTGGCCCGGTACCCGTCCGTGGCCCGGTGGTTGGGGACCACTGTCTTAAGGTACTGCGCATCACCAAAAGCAAGGTTAAAAAGAAAAATACATACAAAATACTGGAGGAAAAGAGCACGTCAAAGTTTTGGGGTGAGAACCTTTATCAGGTGCAGTCCTGATGAAGGGTCTTGGCCCAAAACGTTGATTGTACTCTTTTCCATAAATGCTGCCTGTCCTTTTGAGTTCCTCCAGCATTGTATGTGTGTTGCTTGGATTTCCAGCATCTGAAGATTTTCTCTTGCTTCTAAAATGAAAAATTCCCTTTGACAAATATACTCACAAAGAGGAGATCCCATAATGGGAACTTGTGCTCTATAGGAGGACTGATCCCTCCCATTGAACCCCTACATTTCAGCAGGGCCTTCTGCAGTTAATAGGGCCTGTGATTTGAAGGCCTTTCCTACAAAAGCACTGATAAAGCTTTATCACTCTGTAGACAATGATCTCTGGCTTAGCCAGCTATCAAAGCTCTCAAACACCAAATGTTTATGAACATTTTTGACTTTGATGACAAATTATCAACGATCAGAGCATACTTAGAAATTAACTTATAGATGTTCCAATATGCAAATGTGGGAAATCTGTTAATATACATTATTGAGAATTGTGCTAGAAATTATATAATACATTCATTTTAGACTTCAAGGTATCTCAAAGAACTTTGCAACTCAATATATATGAAGTATAGTCAATGTTGTAATGTAAGGAATATCATAACAAATTTGTTCAGAGTGAACTTCCACAGACACTCATCAAAATAAAAATGAACAGATCATTAGAAGAGCAGTGGATGTTGTCTTTGTGGATTTTACTGATGCATTTGTCAAGGTCCCTCATGGTAGGCTCATCTTGTATCATCTTGTTTTCTCTTGTATTACATTAATACTCTGTTGTAATGAAATGGTCCTGTATGAACGCCATACAAAATCAAGTTTTTTACTGTAACTTGGAAGATGTGACAATAATAAACCAATTTACCAATCCAGGTCCATAAGACCATAAGACCATAAGATATAGGAGCAAAGGTAGGCCATTTGGCCCATTGAGTCTGCTCCGCCATTCAATCATGGGCTGATCCAATTCTTCCAGTCATCCCCACTCCCCTGCCTTCACCAACAGGATGAAGATACTGATCAGGATGCTGTGTAACTTGGTGGGGAAATGGTAGCAGCTGTTCTTATGTACCTGAAGCTTTATCCGTCTTGGTGATAAAGATCATGGTAATGCATTATCACTGTGGTATGAACAAGCCAACCACAGTGTAGGTGACGGTGTACCCAACAAGCAGGTTGCTTCACTGAGGATGGTGTCAAGTTTCTCCACTGTTAAAGCTCTGGCCATCCAGGCATGTGGTGAACATGACATCACAATCCTATCTTGTGCCTTGTAAATGTGGAAAGACTTTGAGATGTCAAGATATAGGTCACTCACCAAAAGATACCCACTTCCTAATCTGTTCTTGCACTCTTCTTGGTCAATACTGACCCTTAGGTATTGAAGGTGGGTGACTTGGTAATAATAATGCCAATGAATATTAAGGAGAGGTAATAGGACTCTCTTGTTAGAGATAGTGATTACCAGGCACATTTATTCTAATATAATTCTTGTGAAGTTCTAGGCATCTAAGAATTGCAAGTTAACTGGATGAAGCTGTCCGAATTTTGTAACTGTATAACATACAACAATTACAGCATGGAAACAGGCCATCTCAGCCCTTCTAGTCCATGCTGAATGCTTATTCTCACCTAGTCCCACCAACCTGCACTCAGCCCATAACCCTCCATTCCTTTCCTGTCCATATAACTATCCAATTTTACTTTAAATGACAATATCAAACCTGCCTCTACCACTTCTGCTGAAAGCTCGTTCCACACAGTTACCACTCTCTGAGTAAAGAAGTTCCCCCTCATGTTACCCCTAAACTTTTGCCCCTATCTCTCAACTCATGTCCTCTTGTTTGAATCTCCCCTGCTCTCAATGGAGAAAGCCTATACACATCAACTCTATCTATCCCCCTCATAATTTTAAATACTTCTGTCAAGCCCCCCTCAACCTTCTACGCTCCAAAGAATAAAAACCCAACTTGTTCAACCTTTCTCTGTAACGTAGGTGCTGAAATCCAGGTAACATTCTAGTAAATCTTCTCTGTACTCTCTCTATTTTGTTAACATCTTTCCTATAATTCGGTGACCAGAATTGTACACAATACTCCAAATTTGGCCCTACCAATTCCTTGTACAATTTTAACATTACATCCCAGCTCCTATACTCAATGCTCTGATCTATAAAGACCAGCATACCAAAAGTTTTTTTCACCACGCTATCCACATGAGATTATACCTTCAGGGAACTATGCACCATTATTCCTAGATCCCTCTGTTCTACTGTATTCTTCAATGCCCTACCATTTACCATGTATGTCCTATTTTGATTAGTCCTACCAAAATGTAGCACCTCACATTGATCAGCATTAAACTCCATCTGCCATCTTTCAACCCACTCTTCTAACTGGCCTAAATCTCTCTGCAAGCTTTGAAAACCTACTTCATTATCCACAATGCCACCTATCTTAGTATCACCTGCATACTTACTAATCCAATTTACCACCCCATCATCCAGATAATGTATATGACAAGCAACATTGGACCCAGTACAGATCCCTGAGGCACACCACTAGTCACCGGCCTCCAATCTGACGAACAGTTATCCACCACCACTCTCTGGCATCTCCCATCCAGCCACTGCTGAATCCATTTTACGACTTCAATATTAATACCTAACGATTCAACCTTCCTAACTAACCTTCCGTGTGGAACCTTGTCAAAGGCCTTACTGATGTCCGTATAGACAACATCCACCGCTTTACCCTCATCAACTTTCCTAGTAACCTCTTCAAAAAATTCAATAAGATCTGTCAAACATGACCTTCCACGTACAAATCCATGTTGACTGTTCCTAATCAGACCCTGTCTATCCAGATGATTACATATACTATCTCTAAGAATACTTTCCATCAATTTATCCACCACTGACATCAAACTCACAGGCTAATAATTGCTAGGTTTACTCTTAGAACCGTTTTTAAACAATGGAACAACATGAGCAATACACCAGTCCTCCGGCACCATCACTGTTTCTAATGACATCTGAAATATTTCTGTCAGACCCCCTGCTATTTCTACACTAACTTCCGTCAAGGTCCTAGGGAATATCCTGTCAGGACCCGGAGACTTATTTACTTTTATATTCCTTAAAAGTGCCAGTACTTCCTCTTCTTTAATCATCATAGTTTCCATAACTTCCCTACGTGTTTCCCTTACCTTACACAATTCAATATCCGTCTCCTTAGTGAATACCAAAGAAAAGAAATTGTTCAAAATCTCCCCCATCTCCTTTGGTTCCACACATGGATGTCTACTTTGATTCTCTAAGGGACCAATTTTATCCCTCACTATCTTTTGCTGTTAATATAACTGTAGAAACCCTTTGGATTTATTTTCACCTTACTTGCCAAAGCAACCTCGTATCTTCTTTTAGCTTTTCTAATTTCTTTCTTAAGATTCTTTTTACATTCTTTATATTCCTCGAGCACCTCATTTACTCCATGCTGCCTATATTTATTGTAGATATCTCTCTTTTTCCGAACCAAGTTTCCAATATCCCTCTCTCAAAGTTTCCAATGGCTCTCTCAAACTTTTAACCTTTCCTTTCAACCTAACAGGAACATAAAGACTCTGTACCCTCAAAATTTCACCTTTAAATGACCTCCATTTCTCTATTACTTCCTTCCCATAAAACAATTTGTCCCAATCCACTCCTCCTAAATCCTTTCGCATCTCCTCAAAGTTAACCTTTCTCCAATCAAAAATCTCAACCCTGGGTCCAGACCTATCCTTCTCCATAATTATATTGAAACTAATGGCATTATGATCACTGGACCCGAAGTGCTCCCCAACACATACCTCCGTCACCTGACCTATCTCATTCCCTAACAGGAGATCCAACACTGCCCCTTCTCTAGTTGGTACCTCTATGTATTGCCTCACAAAAACTATCCTGCACACATTTTACAAACTCCAAACCATCCAGCCCTTTTACAGTATGGGCTTTACTCAAAGGATAAGTACTATAGTATATTGGTTTTAAGATATGCGTGTCATGTGGATGTGCAATGGAATTACATAACTTTTCTTGTGATCTAAACACATACCTCAGTGATTTGTGTGCCATAAAGTATACAACTTCTTTTTGAAGCCAGAGATCACTATAGCTAGCACCTATCAGCACTGTAAAACTGGTTTCAGTTCACCTCCTGGTACATGAATCTTCAGTAGGAAAAGTGCAAATTTGTTTAAAATTAAGAAGAAATTGTTGATAACTATATTAAGCTCATAGGAAGGAAGAAAAACAAATGCATTCACCATCTACCGTACTCATTGATACCCTGAGCACTACTTCTATACAGTACTGCAAGGCTATCTATTATAGCTTGCAATGTTGTACATGTGCATTTTTCATCTATTCATTTATTTTAATCTATCTATTTTGTAAATATTTAGTCTTTACAGAAAATTAAAGAGTAGTGCTCCCATCCATTATCTTTGTCTACACTTCTTGCTGCCTCTGTAAATTTGCAAATGGAGTTGTAATGCAGAAATGAAGTTGGGATAGCAATTATTCCAAGACACCAGCATCCTACGAACACGAATGAGGTAACTGAACAATTAATAAGATTTCGCTGACGTGTTGTGGAAAAGACAGGTGATCAGGGCACTGAAGAACCATGCCCCATTTTCATTGGTGCGATGGGAGTTTAATAGTGTCTGGAACAATCAGGTTAAAGCAGCTCCAATTTCAAACATTTAAACAACAACATGCCCAATAATACATCATTCCCTCAGTAATGGAATGCCATTCTAGGTCATGCGCTCAAGTATATGAATGAAGCTTCGATACTCCTTCAATATTAAATGCCAAGATATAAATATTGTAAATACTACGTCCCCTTTAAAAACTCCTTTTTATAGCTTCTTTTTACTCTGACAGTTAGACATGTTCAATTAAAATTAATATTTATGGCCAAGAATTTCTAAAAATAATAATGTGACCTGAAAATGTCAGCTGCTCATGCACACAAGTCTTGACAAAGTTGCATTTGTTAAGCCTTATTTCTTCAGTTTGTAAAATGTTGATGTTATCCCAGAACTATCTCCTATTGAATCAAATTGAATTGACTTTATTTCTTACATCCTTCACATACATGAGGAATAAAAATCTTTACCTTACGTCTCCATCTAAATGTGCAATGTGCAATCATAGTAATTTATAATAATTTATAGTAAATAGAACAGTCAATGTAACATAGAAATACACTCAAATCAGTGTGAGTTAATCAGTCTGATGGCCTGGTGGAAGAAGCTGTCCCAGAGCCTGTTGGTCCAGGCTTTTATGCTGCGGTACCGTCTCCTGGATGGTAGCAGCTGGAATAGATTGTGGTTGGGGTGACTTGGGTCCCCAATGATCCTTCAGGTCCTTTTACCACACCTGTCTTTGTAAATATCCTGAATCATGGGAGTTCACAACTACAGATGCGCTGGGCTGTCCGCATCATTCTCTGCGAGTCCTGCAATTAAGGGAGGTTCAGATCCCATACCAGGCAGTGATGCAGCCAGTCAGGAAGTTCTCGATTGTGCCCCTGTAGGAAATTCTTAGGATTTGGGGGCCCACACCAAACTTCCTCAACTGTCTGAGGTGAAAGAGGTGCTGTTGTGCCTTTTTCATCACACAGCTGGTATATACAGAGCACGTGAGGTCCTCAGGGATGTGGATACCAAGGAACCTAAAGCTGTTTACTCTCTCAACCCCACATCCATTGATGTCAATAGGGGTTAGCCCCTTTCCGTTTCTCCTGTAAACCACAAACAGCTCCTTTGTTTTTGCGACAATTGAGGGAGAGGTTGTTTTCTTGCACCACCGTGTCAGAGAGATGACTTCTTCCCTGAAGGGGGGAGGGGAGGGAGGGAACGTCGACTCAGACCATGAGAGGCCTCCGTCAGGCATTTTCATGCCTTACAAGGTGTAGATTGCAAATCTGTTTGGGTGGCCACTCCTCGCACAGACAATTCCCTGAAGGCCACCTCATTATTGTTTGAGTTTAGGCCAATCAATGTAGTGTCATCAGCAAATTTAAATAGCAGATTAGAGATTATTCCTAACATAAATTATAAAAAACCATTCTGTTCGAAATTAGAGTCAAAGTCAAAGAAGAATTAAATTCAGAGTCCCAATCCTTGATGACCTGCTACAAAGGAAAAAAAAATTCCATGAAAGGATTGTCTATTGCTAAAGACAAGGTCCCAAGTAAAAACTTTACTTTGGGGATCTTGATGTTACTGCCAACCCGAATTTTCCCAATAGACTTTACAGTACTGCAGGTTAATACTGAAAATTTTGCTGTTCTTTGTACTTTGTACATGTACAAGAAATGAATGATTTGATAGATGATTATGATGCTGTGGGACAGTGGTCACAGGTAGACCAGAGATGATGGGTTTCCTTTCCTGAATTACCTGGATTTTTAAGCAAATTTGATAACTTTGTGATCTTTATTACTTATATCCATGTGCTTCTGGAATTCTTGATCTAACTTAGAAACAAAGATATGAACAATGTAATCATTAACTGAAGGAATTTAATAAAATACCCAATTTTGTAACACTTTTCCTGATTAGGAAAAAAAAACAGAATGACATGCTGATCCTTCTGATGCTCCAGAATGCTGCTAGTAATGCATTATGTGATTCTATGTCATGTAATAATAAATATTCAGGTTTTCTTGCACCAGCGTTGTTCATTTCTCTGCCTTGTTGCGCATCGGGCAACAACCTTGCCATTTCTTTAGCATTTTTGTCTGTTTTTTTTTACAAGCCAGACTTGCTAGCACGATGCTCAACCCAGCATGCAAGGATCTGGCTAGATTTCAACCAGGGACCACATGCCTTGAGGTTTGGTGTGGATGTAACTACACCACTGTCTGGCAGATTGCTCCAGTGGATACCAGTTAAATTTCCCAATAGCTTAATTTGTCTTTGTTAAATCCAGCTCTTTATACATCCATTTATTTCTGATTTTCTATGTGATTTTTGAGTTAAATATGCTCTTTCCAATTTAGATCTGTTGGATAGATTCTGAAAATGGCCATAGATGAAAATATACCAATTTGATTAGATGCAGAAAGCACAGAGAATTACTCATCTTTGATCTTATAAAGGTTGCTACAGGCAACCAGATTGAACCATGTTGTTCATTAGCTGCATGTCTCAGCATTGAGGCAAATTTCATGATTTCTAAGCTCCAGGTAATGTAAGCTTGCTTTTTTTTCCACGTTCCCAAGCCTCAACACACTTTGTGACTCTCTGTTTTCAAAAGGCCATTAACTGCAACCTAAAGAGGTAGAATGATAAGAAACAGAGTGAAAATGAGGTCATCTTATCGTTTGATTTACCATTCAGCTACAAGTATTTACAGTATTTAGATACTGACATAAGGTGTGTTAGTGTTTACGTCTGAGGAAGGATAGTCACAAAATAATTCACTGCACAAATGGGTTCCAGCCGATGCAGAGTGAGAGGAAAATGAAAATGCTAGCCATTGCACAGGAGCTCTACTACAGAAGACTCAGATAATGACTTCACTTACTTAACTCACAGAAAAAAATGATGAATGTCTATGCAGAAATGACTAGTGCATTGATATCAGAATCCTTTCTTACAAGAGCAATGCACATGAAGGAGCCTAGCACTGGACCTTTGAAGAGATCTTTGCACAGGGTTTGGAGTCCATTCTTTGCAGCACAGATTCTGTGAGCAACTTGGATGTTTAATTTATGGATTCAACCACAATGCAGTTATCAAATGTAGCATAGCAGAAATGCAGGCAAAAATCAACTGCTCATGCAGTATCTATGGAGGAAAATAAACAGTCAATGTTTCAGGCTGAAATGCTTAATGAAAGTTCAAACATGCAAGTCTAGCTTTGCCATTATATAAATTGTGGAGAGTACTGTCCAAAGAGGCATCAAACAGCCCAGCGTTTCAGACCATTAAGTAAAGCAATCTCTGAATTTTGCAGGACTTGTGCCATTGTGAAATAAATACATCAAATGCCTCCAAAAAGAGCCAATCATCCATAAAGTGAATTACATCATCGGTTGTGCTGTTCATAATATTCCTGTGGTATCTGCAGTACACTGGCAAATATAGCTGTAAGGGAATTACTATAATTGTGGAAACTGCCCTTGACCCACTACATTCACTTGAAATCAAATTTCCTGCATTTATGCCAGTTTGGAACCTACTGCTACTTACGCTGAAAAATGTTCTGGTAACAGAATAATTCAGTAGCTTCACAGTGCTTTTACTGAACTCTTTTAAAAGTTGTGGCCGCATATTTAATGATTGAGTCTTATTACCACTGACAAATTCCAAGAGGCATGTTAAGAAGGCTTAACTTTTACCACTATTAATAATTTGAAGCTTTAGTTTAATAAAAAAAAAAGAAGAGTTTTGCTGGTAGGGATGCAATGAGAATCAGAATGTGTAACCTTTCTTAATTGTTTAGGCTTAGAGTTTCAAACTGAAGTATCCCAATCCCTTCATAATCCCTGATGGTAGCAAACATTATCAAAGGCTTTGAAATGGTTTTCTTGTGTTAGTTAATGCACCCTTTTTACTTGGATTAGATGGATAAATCCTGCTTTGGCAATTTAAATCAACACATGATTTAGATGAAAAGAATATAGATTTGGGAAGATGTAAAATGACACATTTGAGAATAATATAGCTGGCATGAACCCACAAAAGGAGGAATCTGCTCCTTGAGTCATCACCTAAACCAAGTCCACAAGCTAATAATTGACCTTGTTTGTGGTTTCAAATGTGAACTTGTAGCTTACATCATAAGCTTGGTTAAAACAAGCAGGTAGAAATAGTTTTGTTGTTAACTGGAATGAGTTCATTATCAGCCTAAAAAAAGGGATCGCTTGTTATCAACAGGAATATTACCTTGGCCATTGGCAGCATCACTTCATACTTGTCAGCTGAGACGGGTAAGTGAAATTGTTATGTTTTGTAACTTCAAAACATTAAACTAATTCAAAGACACAGGAGTCCGAAATGCAAGTGTAACATTATCTTTTCTGTAAGTGAGGTATACACGTTTCAAATGGTAGAGTGATGACGTATACAATAAATGTATTTTTACATATTACCCATAATTAATTATTTAGACAGACAATGCTTATTCAACCAACGTATAGAAAAGATTACTCAAATATTATTGAAATATTAAATACACAAAAGAAATATGAAAAGATGAAATGCACAATGTTTGCTGCAGGAATTTAAACATCTACAATCCCTGCTTGTAAATGTTAGTGTGGTTTTCTTGGGAATTTAAAAGTCTTGTATAAAATAATTTTATTGCTTTTTTGTAAGGTCCCCAAATGGCTTCCATTTTAACTTATAAGTTAAAATGGCTCTTCAGAGCAGATGAAAATAAAGAATGATTGAATTTATGACTCATGATTCAGAATAAATGTATTTCAACTGATGAACATGATTAATTTAGTTTCCGAGTAACTGCCAAATACCGGATAGAATTTCTTTGTTAAGGTTCATGTTTTCTTTACTGCAGTTACTCACCGGAAGTCATTCTGTGCTCAGCAGGTTTCACTGCTTCAGAGAGAATGTAAAAATGCAAATTGGCACTTTTCGTTATTTTTCAGATTGCTGTAATCTAGAGGTAAATTGTTTCTCTGGGCATTGCTCTTTGGTTGGTGGTTTGTAAACAATTCAACTCATGTGCACTGCTAAACCATTTGAGATTAGCAATTATGTAGATAAAAGAAACAATCGTTAGCTGTTAAACTGTTCAGTGCAAAATTAAGCCTCGAAAATTGTTGAAAAATTCAGCTGTGTATCAGCCATTGTTTAAATGCAAGGCATGCAAACTAAGCTCCACTATAGGGACCAGTGCATGCCCATGCAATTATAAAGCATGCCACTTCAGCCACCATATTGGTAAGACCATTAGCTCATGCACAAGTGTTGCTCCTTTACCATGAGGGTGGCCACATTGTGGCACAAGAGGAGACCATGGACTAGCATGTTGGAATGGGAATGGAATGGGAATGAGATTGTGAATGTGAAATTGGAATTAAAACGTTTGGCCACTGGGAAGTTCCATTTTTGGCAGATAGAGGAAGTGGTCCCCCAATTTACGATGGGTCTCATCAATGTAGAAGAAGCTGCATTGGGAGACAATTACAGAGGCATGAGAGAGGAGCTTGCCTAGGTGGATTGGAGGAGGATACTGATGGGAATGACGACAAAATGTCTGAAGTTTCTGGGAATAGTTCACAAGGTGCAGAATAGATATGTCCCACAGAGCAAGAAGTTCTCAAATGGCAGGGGTAGGCAACTGTGGCTGACAAAGGAAGTTAAGGACTACATAAATTCCAAGGAAAGAGCATATAAGGTAGCAAAAGTGAATGGGTAGTTGGATGATTGGGAAGCTTTTAAAATCCAACAAAAGACAATGGAAAAAGCTATAACAAGGGAAAAGATTAAATATGAGGGCATACTAGCTAATAATATAAAGCAGAAGAATTTGGTTTATGTTTTCTTGTGAAACTTTACACCAAAGGAGTTTCAATTTGAAATAACATCATGCAAAGCCTGGCCTACTTAATTTGTGTATCTGTGCCATTCAGACATTAGGTTTGGATGTGCCAATATTTCTGTTAGCTGAAGACAAAATGTAGTTTCATTGAAGATGAGAATAATATGAAGTAGGATACTAAAAGTTTTTCCCAGTATATAAAGAGTAAAGGAGGTGAGAGTTGATATTGGACCACTGGAAAATGATGCTGGTGAGGTAGTAATGGGGAACAAAGAAATGGCAGATGAATTTAATGGGTACTTTGCACCAGTCTTTACTTTGGAAGACACTAGCAGTGTACCAGAGGTCCGTGAGTGTCAGGGAGCAGGAGTGGGGGCCATTGATATTACAATGGAAAAAATGCTAGGCGAACTCAAAGGTCTTAAGGTGGATAAGTTACCTGGACCAGATGGACTACACCCCAGAGCCCTGAGAGAGGTTGCTGAAGAGATAACAGATGCATTGGTCATGATCTTTCAAGAATCATTTGATTGTGGCATGGCCCCAGAGGACTGGAAGTTTGCAGATGTCACTCCACTCTTTAAGAAGGGAGGAAGGCAAAAGAAAGGAAATTATAGGCCAGTTAGCCTAACTTCTGTCATTGGAAAAGTGTTGGAGTCTATTATTAAGGATGAGGTTTTGGGGTACTTGGAGACTAATGATAAAATAAGTCAAAGACAGCATCGTTTCTGTTGAGGGAAATTTTGCCTAACAAATCTGTTCAAGTTCTTCGAGGAAGTAACAAGGAGGCTGGACAAAGGAGAGGCAGTGGATGTCATTTACTTGGATTTTCAGAAGACATTTGATAAGGTGCTACACATGAGGCTACTTAACAAGATACAATCTGATGGTGTTGCAGGAAATATACTGGCATGGACAGAGGAATGGCTGTCAGGCAGGAGACAGTAAGTGAGAATAAAGGGGGCCTTTTCTAGTTGGCTGCTGGTGACTAGAGGTGTTCCTCAGAAGTCAGTATTGGGATCACTACTTTCCACATTGTGAATGATTTGCACCATGGAATTGATGGCTTTGTGGCAAAGTGATAGGTGGAGGGGTAGGTAGTGCTGAGGAAGCAAAGCAATTGCAGCAGTAGGACTTGGATAAACAAGTGGCAGATGGAATACAGTGTTGGAAAATGTATGATATTGCATTTTGGTAAAAGGAACAATAGTGTAGGCTATTATCTAAATGGGGAGAAGGTTCAAACATCAGAGGTGCAGAGGGACTTGGGAGTTCTCGTGTAAGACTCCTAGAAGGTTAATTTACAGGTTGAATCTGTAGTAAAGAAGGCAAATGCAATGTTGGCATTTGTTTCAAGGGGAATAGAATATAAAAAAAAGATAATGCTGAGCCTTAGATAAGACACTAGTTAGGCTACGCTTGGTGTATTGTCAACAGTTTTGGACTCCATATCTCAGAAAGGCTGGATTGTCATTGAAGAGAGCCCAGAGGAAGTTCACGAGAGGATGATTCTGGGAATGAAAGGGTTAACATCTGAGGAGCGTTTGGCAGCTTTGGGCCTTTTCTCACTGGAATTTAGAAGAATATGTGGGGATCTCATTGAAACCTACTGAATGTTGAAAGGACCAGATAGGATGGAGGTGGAGAGGATGTTTCCTATGGTAGGTGTATCCAGAACTAGAAGGCACAGCCTCCGATTGAGGGTTGACCCTTTAGAATAGAGGTAAGGAAGAATTTTTTTTAGACAGAAAGTAGTAAATCTGTGGAATGCTCTGTCACAGACTGCGGTGGAGGCCAAGCCTGTGGGTGTATTTAAGGTGGAAGCTGATCGTTTCCTGATCAGTCGGGCATTAAAGGATATGGCAAGAAGGCAGGTGTATGGGGTTGAGTGTGATCTGGAAACAGCCATGATTGAATTGCAGAGCCAACTTGATAGGCTGAATGGCCTAATTCTGCTCCTATACCCTATGGTCTTATGGTCAATGCAGGACCCATAACAAGATGAAAAGAGGCAGGAGAGTTCTCAGTAAAGATAGTTTTCTCTAAATAGATACAATGAATTGGCCTCCCTTAATTTGACAGCCTTCCCATACCATTTCACTTTGACACATCAGTAAGATTTCATGTACCGTAATTTCTTCTGTGGACGTGTACTGATGGTGGATTATTTTCAAATTTTTGTTCCACATTGGAAGATGTGTTATCATGCTGCAAACTAAAGATGAATAATGCTTCAGTTTCATTTGGAGAATGTTTAGAAGGTTAGTATGAAACTTATGTGAATATTGATATGGTTACACCAAGCACAGTTTGCTGTTTCCTAATTATAACTGCTGAAACTTGTTAAGACTGGTTGTGTGTGGGGTTGATTGATTTTCACTAGAGTAAGTATTACAGTTCAATTCTCAGAGCCATTTCCAAGTGTTTTATGCTTTGGTTTTTCTTTTGGCTTTATAAGGTCCACGTTTAGTGAAGATTGTTGGTGCAACAACAACATCAAATCACCTTATACTTGTTTTCTATTGCACTCAGTTACAAATGTTGATTTCCTAATCAATTCCAGATTATAGTAGAACAAACAGGTGTAGATTAGTACAGAAGGATAAAAATTTACATGAACTTTGACATGGCTTTCAAGCTTTGACAACTATGGTAGCTTTCAAAATGCCAGTCAACGCAAACAATATCAATCTGTTTGCAGAAATTTGTAATGCAATTCTGGTGTTGGCAAACCATACAGGAAAGCACATGGAGAGATGGCAGTTTCAGCATAAAGAAAGGATGGTTATATTTCCATTTCTTGGCTGAAGATTACACATCACGTTCACACATACTTGGCTGGCTGGTGGCGTAGTGGCATCAACACTGTACTCAGAGCGAAGGCTCCCTTGCACGCTTTCCATCCGTGTGGGGTTGAGCATTGAGCTAGCAACTCGGCCTCGTAAAAATAAGAAAGCCTGCTAAAAAAAAAACACCGCCTTGATGGCGTCCCGATGACTCCACTCGGAGTTAAGGATTTTCTTCTTCTTCTTCACACATACTAAAGAAATAGATTGATGAGCTCTAGCATACTATCAATTATAATATCTCTAATCCTATTCATTTGCCGTAAAATTTTCTGTAGTCCTAGATCCTCCTTGGATGAAAATTCCACATTAGTAGAGCTGTATCTTCACGAGAATGAACATTGCCAAGAGAAGGGATTAAATGTTATAATTCTATTGATACAAAGGATGCCTTTTTAGCCACCCATAAATTGATCATTCATTTTAATGCTTCAATGAAATTCCATTAGATTGAAACAAATGAAGCTAGATTTATATAAATACTAACTGCATTTAGACATCAAAGAGATAATTTACACAGTTATTTTCAGAAATGGAAAAAATGGATAGATTTTTCAAAAGTTCATGGCTGCCCAAGTAGAAAAAGGCAACAGCTGTTCATGGCAGTGTATTACAACTATGACCAGCAACCAATCTGCGTCTAGGATTGATTAGTAAGAGCAAATTTAAAGGAAGATGGGCAAGCGCAGTGGCCATCATCGCAGTGGTCATCATCGCAGTGGTCATCATCTGACTGGACAGAGTAAGAGTGGTGATCTTGAAACTTGAACTCGTCGAGGCTTCAGTCAGAGAAAGCAAAGAAAAAAAATGCTCTAGGTTAAGGTTTTTCCTTCCCTTCTCTCTATCTGCTCAGCTAGGACAGTAGAGATGCCAGGCAAGACAGTTGAATGCTCATCTTGCGAGATATGGGAAGACAGGGAGACCTCCAATGTCCCTGATGACTACAACTGTAAGAAGTGCATCCAGCTGCAGCTTCTAATAATCCGTGTTATGGAGTTGGAGTTTGAAATGGTTGAACCCTGGATCAATTGGGTGACTGAAAGGGTGATAGATAGGACCTATAGGGAGGTAGTTACACCCATGGTACAGGACACAGGAAACTGGGTGACAGTGAGGAAGCAGAAAGGGGCTAAGGAGCCAGTGCAGAGTGGCCATCCCCTTCAACAATTTTGGATACTAACAGAGGAAAGTCACAGTGATCAGGTCCCTGACACGAGTCCGGCTTTGTGACTCAGAAGCAAACTGGGGAGAAGAGGCGTGCTGTGGGTGATAGGGAGTTTATCAATTAGGGGAGCAGACAAGACATTCTGTGGGTAAGTTCAAGATTCCTGGATGGAATGTTGCTTCCTAGGTGCCAGGGCCTGGGACATCTCAGATCAAGTCTTCAGCATTCTTAAGTGGGAGGGTGAACAGCCAAAGGTTGTGGTCCATGTAGGTATTAATGACATGGGTAGGATGAGTGATGAGTGCATAGGGAGTTTAGGAGTTAGATGCTAAGTTAAAGGGCAGAACTTCCAGGGTTGGTATCTCAGGGACTGCTACCCGTGTCATGTGCTAGTGAGGCCGGAGCTAGGAGGATTATACAGTTTTACACGTGGCTAAGGAGTTGGTGTAGGAGGGAGGACATAAGATTATTGGACCATTGGGCTCTCTTCTGGGGAAGGTGGGACCTGTACGGAAGGGAATGTTGCTTCCTGTAAGCAACTGGAAGGGACTAATGTCTTAGTGTGAAACGCAAACACGAGGAATTCTGCAGATGCTGGAAATTCAAGCAACACACATCAAAGTTGCTGGTGAACTCAGCAGGTCAGGCAGCATCTCTAGGAAGAGGTACAGTCGACGTTTCAGACCGGGACCCTTCATCAGGACTGAAGGGTCCCGGCCTGAAACGTCGACTGTACCTCTTCCTAGAAATGCTGCCTGACCTGCTGCGTTCACCAGCTCTTAGTGTGAAAGTTTGTTAATGCTGTATGGTGGGGTTTACGTGACAGTTGGGGGATGGGACCCAGAGTGCCAGGACAGTTAGTGGAGAGGGAGATGTTGGTAAGACCTCAGACAAAGTTAGGAATCAAAAGATTGAGCATGGTGCGACTAATATCCCGAGTTGCATATATTTCAATGCAAGAGATATTGTAGGAAAGGGGGATGAGCTCAGGACATGGATCAACACCTGGAATTATGACTTTGTAGCCATTACTAAGACATGGTTGCAGGAGGGGCAGGACTGGCAGCTCAATATTTCATGGTTCCGTTGTTTTAGATGTGACAAAGCAGGAGGGATTAAAGGAGAAGGGGTGGTGCTGCTAGTCAGGGAAAATATCATGGTAGTGCTCCATCAGGACAGATTGGAGAACTCGACTAGTGAGGTATTATGGGTGGAACTGAGAAATAAGAAAGGTATGTCAACATTACTGGGGCTATATTACAGACCAACCAACAGTGTCCGAGGGATTTAGAGGAGCAAATTTGTAAAGAGATCAGAGACTATTGCCAGAAACATAAGGTTCTGATAGTAGGTGATTTTAACTTTCCACATATTGACTGGGAATCCCATACTGTAAAAGAACGAGATGGGTAGAGTTTGTCAGATGTGTTCAGGAAAGTCCGCTTCATCAGTACGTACAAGTCTGATGTCAGGGTAAGTTTTTTACAGTTAGTGGTGAGTGCGTGGAATGTGTTGGCGGCGACGGTGGTGGACGCCGATATGATAGGGTCTTTTGAGAGACTCCTGGATAGGTATATGGAGCTTAGAAAAATCAAGGGCTATGAGTAACTTTTGGTAATTTCTAAGTAAGTGCATGTTTGGCGCAGCATTGTGGGCCAAAGAGCCTGTATTGTGCTGTAGATTTTCTATGTTTCTAAGTCTGACCGAGAGAGCATGTGATACTGGATCTGCTATTAGGGAATGAGATAGGGCAGGTGACAGAAGTTTGTGTAGGAGAATACTTTGCATCCAGTGACGACATTGCCATTAGTTTCAAAGTAAATATGCAAAGAGATAAGTCTTGTCCATGGGTTGAGATTCTAAATTGTAGAAAGGCCAATTTTGATAGTATTGGAAATGAACTGGCAAGTGTGGATTGGGATAGGCTGTTTTCTGGCAAATATGTACTTGGAAAGTGAGAGGCCTTCAAAAATGAAATTTTAAAAGTACAAAGCTTGTCTCTGACTGCCAGAAAGAAAGGTAAAGATAACAAGTGAAAGGAACCTTGGTTTACTAGCAAAATTGAGGCCCTGGTTAAGAAAAAAAGGGAGGCGCAGAGCAGGTGTAGGCAGATAGGAACAAATGAGGTGTATATGGATTATAAAAATTGTAAGAGAACACTTAGGCAAGGAATCAGGAAGGCTAAAGGAAGGCATAAAGTTGCTCTGGCAGACAAAGTGAAGGAGAATCCTAAGGGATACTATAGGTATGTTAAGAGCAAAAGGATTGCAAGGGACAAAATTGGTCCTATGAAAGGCCGGAATGTGTGGAGCCAAAACAGATGGGGAGGTGTTAAATGCATTCCTTCCATCCATGTTTACTCAAGAAACAGATTCAGAGTGTAAAGTGAGGCAAAACGGCATCATCTTCATGAACCCTGTACAGAGGAGGATGTACCTGCTACCCTGAGGAAAATCAAGCAGTGAAATCATCAGTCAAAGTCAGCATGGATTTGTGAAAGGAAAATCATGTCTGACGAATCTCATAGAATTTTTTGAGGATGTAACTAGTAGAGTGGATAGGGGAGAACCAGTGGATGTGATATATTTGGATTTTCAACAGGCTTTTGTCAAGGTCCCACACAGGAGATTAGTGTGCAAACTTAAAGCACACGGTATTGGGGGTAAGGTATTGATGTGGATAGAGAATTAGTTGGCAGACAGGAAGCAAAGAGTGGGAATAAACGGGACTTTTTCAGAATGTCAGACAGTGACTAGTGGGGTACCGCAAGGCTCAGTGCTGGGACCCCAGTTGTTTACAATATATATTAATGACTTGGATGAGGAAATTAAATGCAGCATCTCCAAGTTTGCGGATGACACGAAGCTGGGCGGCAGTGTTAGCTGTGAGGAGGATGCTAAGAGGATGCAGGGTGACTTGGATAGGTTAGGTGAGTGGGCAAATTCATGGCAGATGCAATTTAATGTGGATAAATGTCAGGTTATCCACTTTGGTGGCAAAAATAGGAAAATAGATTATTATCTGAATGGTGGCTGATTAGGAAAAGGGGAGGTGCAACGAGACCTGGGTGTCATTATACACCAGTCATTGAAAGTGGGCATGCAGGTACAGCAGGCGGTGAAAAAGGCAAACGGTATGCTGGCATTTATAGCGAGAGGATTCGAGTACAGGAGCAGGGAGGTACTACTGCAGTTGTACAAGGCCTTGGTAAGACCACACCTGGAGTATTGTGTGCAGTTTTGGTCCCCTAATCTGAGGAAAGACATCCTTGCCATAGAGGGAGTACAAAGAAGGTTCACCAGATTGATTCCTGGGATGGCAGGACTTTCATATGATGAAAGACTGGATTGACTAGGCTTATACTCATTGGAATTTAGAAGATTGAGGGGGGATCTTATTGAAACGTATAAAATCCTAAAGGGATTGGACAGGCTAGATGCAGGAAGATTGTTCCCGATGTTGGGGAAGTCCAGAACGAGGGGTTACAGTTTGAGGACAAAGGGGAAGCCTTTTAGGACCGAGATGAGGAAAAACTTCTTCACACAGAGAGTAGTGAATCTGTGGAATTCTCTGCCACAGGAAATGTTTGAGGCCAGTTCATTGGCTATATTTAAGAGGGAGTCAGATATGGCCCTTGTGGCTAAAGGGATCAGGGGGTATGGAGAGAAGGCAGGTAACAGGGTTCTGAGTTGGATGATCAGCCATGATCATACTAAATGGTGCTGCAGGCTTGAAGGGCCGAATGGCCTAATCCTGCACCTATTTTCTATTTTCTATTTTCTATAATTCCCCAGGGCCTGACAAAGTGTTCCCTTGGAGGCAAGTGCAGAAATTTCAGGGGTCCGAGCAGAAATATTTAAAACATCCTTAGCAGCAGGGGAGGTACCATAAGACTGAGGGATACCCACTGTTGTTAGGCTGTTTAAAAAGGCTCTAAAAAGAAACAAGAAAATTATAGTCTGGTGATCCCGACATCAGTTGCGGGCAAGTTATTGGAAGGTATTCTAAAGGAAAGGATATACAAGTATTTGGATAGACATGGATTGATTAAGGATAGTCAGCATGGCTTTGTGCATGGTAGGTCATGTTTAACCAATCTTTATTTGACGAAGTTTCCAGGAAAGTGGATGAAGGCAAGGCAGTAGATGTTGTTTATATGAACTTTAATAAAATATTTGACAAGGTCCCATATGGGAGGCTGATCAAGAAGAATCAGTTGCTCGGCATTCGGGATAAGGTAGTAAATTGGATCAGACATTGGCTTTGTGGGAGAAGCCAGAGAGTGCCAGTAGATGATTGCCTCTCTGACTCGAGCCCTGTGACTAGTGCAGTGCCTTTGTGTCCTTTGTTGTTTGTCATCTATATCAATAATCTGGGTGATTATGTGGATAACTGGATCAGCAAATTTTTGGATGACACCAAGACTGGGGGTGTAGTGGACAGCCAGGAGTGTTATCATGGCTTGTAGGAGGATCTGCATCAGTTGGGAGAATGGGCTGAAGAATGGCAGATGGAATTTAATGCAGACAAGTGCCAGGTTTTGCACTTTGGTAGGACCATCCAGGGTAGGTCTTGCACAGTGAACAGTATGGCACTGAGGAATGTGGTAGAACAAAGGGATCTGGAAATACAGGACCATAATTCATTGAAAGTGGCATCACAGGTAGATAGGGTCATAAAGAAAGCTTTTGTCACATTGGCCTTCAAAGATCTAAGTACTGAGGACAGGAGATGGGATGTTATGTTGAAGTTGTATAAGATGTTGCTGAACCCTAATTTGGAGTATTGTGGCAACACACATCAAAGTTGCTGGTGAACGCAGCAGGCCAGGCAGCATCTGTAGGAAGAGGTGCAGTCGACGTTTCAGGCCGAGACCCTTCGTCAGGACTACTGCTGCCTGGCCTGCTGCGTTCACCAGCAACTTTGATGTGTGTTGCTTGAATTTCCAGCATCTGCAGAATTCCTGTTGTTTGGAGTATTGTGTGCAGCTTTGTTCACCTACCTACAGGAAAGATGTAAATAAGGTTCAGAGAGCATGGGGAAAATTTACAAGGATGTTGCTGGGTCTGGAAGGAATCTGAGTTGTAAGGAAAGATTGAATAGTTTAGGACTGCATTCTTTAGAATGTAGAAGATTGAAAGGAGATTCGAAAGAGGACTACAATATAATGAGGGGTATAGATAGGGTAAATGCAAGTAGGCATTTTCCACTGAGGTTGGGTGTGTTATAGCGTGGATGAAACCATTGGAGAGACAGAGTCACTGGTAGGTACAAAGCAGCTTCTTTATTCAACACAACAAGGTACAGCAGGCATCGACGGACGGAGATGCTTTTGGTAGAATGGTCTGCTAGCCCATTGTGGGCTCGATATTTATATGCTAAACACAAAGGCAATCGCTACTTAAAAAGTTATAGACAATGCATAGACAATGCTTCCTATTGAAGCTACATACAAAATATCACACAACCTAACTTCATCCTTTCCTTCTGACACCAATATGTCTGGGTTGGTATCCACAGCCTTTAGGAATGCAATTAAATCCACAATACATTTATTTGGCATTTTACGTGCTAACATAGAAGACAATTAATATTTATAATGTATAGATAACACTGTCTTTGAAACTACAGCATCTGCTCAAACTACGGTGCCAGAAGCATCTGGTATTCACACCTTTTTAGGAAGCACATTGTTGTGGATTCAATCCACAGTACTTTGTCAAATAGTCAAATAGAAATCTGGTGGCCAAAGTCATTTAAGTGTAAACAAATCATCTACCCACAGAAACTCACTCTAACAGGGTGGAACTACAACCAGAGGTCATGGGTTAAGTGTGAAAGGTGAGAAGTTTAAGGGGAACATGAGGGGAATCCTCTTCACTCAGAGGATCGTGAGAGTGTGAAATGATCTGCCAGTGCAAGTGCTTCATGCAAGCTCGATTTCCACATTTAAGAGAAGTTTGGACAGGTACATGGATAGTAGGGGTATGGAGGTCTATGGTTCCGGTGTGGGTCGATGGGAGTTGGCAGTTTAAATGGTTTTGGCGTGGACTAGATGGGCCAAAGAGCCTGTTTCTGTGCTGTACTTCTCTATGACTCCAATTATGGCAGACAGCTAACAGCAGGGAAGCTGACTTATTTTGAGGTTTAGTGGGATGCTCTGGTTGAGAAAAATCCAATTCAGCTTGAGACTGTCTGGGAATCAGTGAAGGTTGGTGAAGGGGGAGGGGGAATGCTGCCATTGAAAATGCCATCTTTCAGATCTAAAGCCGAGGTTCAGCTTTGATTCAGCTGGATGTTCTCCAATATCCTAGTTCATATCAATCACCCAATCAATCAGATGAAATGGTAATTTTCACAGCACAAATTTATTGAGATACAGTGTGGAATAGGCCTTTCCAGTCCTTTGAGCTACACCAACCAGCAATCCCCCAATTATGCCTTCGCACAGGACAATGTACGTGGGAGGAAATGGAGTACACAGGGAAAATCCAAACATTTCACAGGGAGGATGTGCAGACTGCTTAGAGGTAATATTGGAATCGAACTCTGAACTTCAATGTCCCATTTGTAATAGTGTCGCGCTGACCCGATGTCCCGGTACCCAACATTACAATGGGTCTCCAAGTGCCTTACATTGCAATGTCTATAGCACTTCAAAGGTATTTCCTGAAAGAGACATAAAATGTTATATTAACAGGTCTTTATTTTCATCTGAAATGATTTTTAAAGCTAAAAACATAGCAGTACCTTTCAGGAAAGTAAGTCTGCATAATTAAGAAGGTGCTGATTATAGTAAATAAATTTTACCCTAAGAGAGTCTCCTGTCTGCATTGTAATGCTTTCAGTTTCGTTTGAGCCACTTCTTTGGAAGTTTGAATGTGTTAACCATGTTTTGACATTTGCAGAGGTTTAGCGTTCTGTAAATTGTGGAAGACCTGCTGAAGAAACAGAATGACAGATGCATTGTGACTATTTCTTTTCATTGCAAATAAAAGGAAATCATACATTTGAAAAATTTTACCTATCTTTGTTCAATAGGTCAAAAAGTAACAGATACATATTTTCCTCACTCTGTGGCATTCATTTTGTGGGATTATTGTCCACGAAGGTGGCTATCTGCAACAGTAAGCAAGCCATTTCCCTTTATATGTCTTACACAAGTGAGATTCACAATGATCATTGTTTCTTCAATAGGTTAAATTTGGCTGTAGCTTAGTTCAAAGAACTTCAGTCAGCATGACAGTATTATTCTAACATGAATACTTAAGGCTTCTGTGCAAAGCAGATCATTGTTTTCCAGATTAAGTTTGTAGTTATAACATATGTTGTGCAGTACTGCTTACAAATCCAGAATGAAAGGAACCTTAACAGTTATCTTTGTTGGGATACAGCGCAGATTTCTAAACAAAGACAAGAGAGTTTGTCAGTAGATGGAGCTTTGGAAGCCTTTGCCTGATTTTGAACCAAAGAAAACATAATTAGAATATCGAACTTTAGGCATTTGGCTTGGACAAAACAAGGAGTAGTCAAGCTAATTTAGTGTAAGATGTGATGACTAACACTCAAATGCAAGTCTTTACTAGAATTTAGAATATTTAATTAAAAATAATGTCCTCTGCACAGATCTGCAGTATAATTTCAATTCTGCTTAGTTACCTGTGTTGTCTTTTCCTTCTCTTGCATACCTAGCCTTTTGTAAATGTTGATATGCCCCCGTTTTAATGATAGCTTCCAGTCAACCACATCCTCCACTTATTGTGTGAAAGAAAATGTTCTTTTGCTCTGTCCTTAATGTGTTATATTTTACCATACATCTATGCTTGTTCAATCAAAATTCAACCCCTTAGTGACATTATGTTTTCCTCTTATGTGCATTGAATTGATGTATTATACGCAAATCATTCTATTCAAAATAGATTTCTTCCTAACTCCATGGGTTATTCTATATTGGCACTGGAACAATACCATTAGTTTACTGGGGGGAAATTTTCAGGGGAGAAAATGGCAAACTTGTGTTCATTTACATGGCTGAATTGATGGTGGAGAGGGTTAGCTGCTTTATATTTCAAGGTTTTAACGTAGCGCATGGGCCCAGCACATAGATGCAAACTCAAAGAAGGCATGACAGTATCTTTCTTTGAAGGACATGGAGGTTCAGCAGGTCACCAAACTCCAACTGACTTCTTCAAATGATTAGAGTATCTGGACTGGTTGCATCATGGACTGGTAGGGCGATTCAAATACTCAGGAATGTAGGAAACTGCAGAGAATAATGGACTCAGCCCAATACAGCATGGGCACATCGCTCCCTGTCATTCCCTAGGAAGACTCATCCGTCATCAAAGATCCCTGTCATCACTCAATATTTTCATTGTATATTTTGATGCTTCGAAAGTACGTGTGACAAATAAAGCTACTCATTTCATTATCTTTTTTTTATCCCATCTTCACATAGGTACGATTGGGTCGGAAGTACAGAAAACTGGATCCTAGACCACCCATGTTCAAGAACAGCTACTATACTGCTGTTCAACCACTCTGTTCTTGAACCAACCTGCACTACCCTGATCACGACCACAGTATAACAACACTATGACTACTTTGATCACTTTGCTCTTCAATGGACATTTTTTATTTTAATTGTATTTTTCTTGGACAAATTTGTGTAAATTATGTTGCTGACTTCTGTTTTTCTCGTGGATGTTGTGTATCTGATGTGGATCTGGTACCTGTGATGGTGCAAATAAGCTCTTCATTGCACCAGCAAATAACAAATTTGATTTTGACTTCAACTTTGATTTTCCAATCTCTCAGGATCTATTTGGATCTGTGGTGATAGAGATATTGGAATTCCATGTCTGTCTTCAGATGATCACATAAATCTTTCAAAGTTGTTTAAAAATCTTACCGTGTTCTGCTGATATGGTGTTCCTTTCAAACTGTTTGATTAGTGGGGGAGACTGCTGTACCTTTGTCTGCTCTGTGATTTCCTGTAGTGTCCAAAGTGATTTTAGATGTGTGTTTATGTCAGGGCTCTATAATAAATGGCAAAGAGGAAGTCCACATTAATACTTTGACTGTCCCATCACCACCCCTCATCCTTTGCCTCTTTATTTTGTGGATATCAAGAGCACATCACAGACCCCAGTACTTACTGCTTCTGCTCACTCCCTAAGCCACTCCAAGATGGGAGGTTATGCTCCAATTCTATAAAGTCTTGGCTAGAGTACTGTATGCACACTATTAGAAAGATATGCTGGTGCTGGAGATGTGCACAGCAGACTCACCAGCCTATTACATGGGATGGAGTATTTCAATTATGAGGAGAGACCAGAGAGGGTAGGCCTATTAAGAACAGGAGTTGGGATGCAATGTGGAAGTTGTATAAAATGTTAGTGAGGCTGGATTTAGAACATTGTATGCAGTTCTAATCACCTACTTGCAGAAAAGGTATCGATAAGTTTGAAAGAGTCCTGAGAAAATTTACAAGAAAGTTGAAGACCTGTGTTAAAAGGAAAGGTGGAATAGTTTATGCACTGGAGTACAGCAGATCTTATAGGCATACAAAATTATGAGGAGTATAATAGGGTGAATGCTTGCAGGCTTTTTCCCAAAAGGTTGGGTGAGATTGGAACTAGAGGTCATAGGCTCAATGGTGATATATTTAAGAGGAATCTGAGAAGGAAATTCCTCCCTTAGAGTGAAGAATGAGCTGCCAGCGGTAGATGCAAATTCAATTGTAACATTTAAGATAAGTTTGCATAGGTATATGGATGAGAGAGGTATCGCGAGCCAGGATCTGAGTGCAGGTACATAGATGAGGGCCCATTTCTGCACTGTAGTGTTTGATGATACTAATACAGAGATTCTTATAAACGATTGAATTTTAGAGCTCAACTTAGAAAATTGGTAAGGAGAGAAAAATAGAATTGGGGAAATAGAAAATATTTACAATTATCTGTAAAAATTGTATGTTTAGCGTGTAAGTATCATCACAGACTTATTGAAAAGCTGGTCCGTTTTGCTTTGAATATTATATAATAGCTCATTTGTAAAACAATTGGAAGCTCTTCTGGAAATAACTAAACCAGTGGGATCAAATCAAAGGATGTCCTGGTATTAGTTGTAGCACTTATTTGAACTGAAATCTGCAAGTATATTTCCTTGGTATTGAGTTTAATCACAGCAGGTTGATGAAATGTTGTGTACTTATAGCTCTTCACAGACGTGTTATACTCATCTCCTGAACTTTAATATAACTGGCATCTCCAATGTAAAACCATCAACCTGAATAGGTAAACTGCTTGCATTTACTACAGGACTGGAAACCAAGTCAGAAGAGCACATCAAACTGGAATATTTTTGTAACTTTATTAAATGCACAAAATATATATTTGTTTACAAGTGATACATACTGTATTATGGTCTAGAAACGCTAATATGTCCTATTTCACAGCAGCAGTGCCTCAACAGTAGTATTCATGGTGAGCTGATTGTGCAGATTTGAACAGTCATTGCATATTTCCAACAATGAAAAATGAAAACAGCTGAGACTGAAGCCTGGTTGTAGGATGGAGAATGTAAGTTCAGCATTAGGTTGCCCAGTAAGGTTAGGTGATCAGTTTTAGTGCTCTGAGGGTATCGATTATGAAAATCCCAAGAGGTTAGCAGTTTCTAAGATACTCAAACCACCCCTCTGGCACCAATAATCATTCCACAGTAAAGGTCCCTTAGATCACAATTCTTCCCCATCCAGACATTTGGTCTGAACAACAAATGAACTTCTTGACCATGTCTGCATGCATTTTATGCATTGAGTTGCTGCCACATGATTGTCTGATTAGATATTTACATTAACATGGAGTACAAGTGTTCATAATGAAGTGGCCACTAAGTGCATGTTATGAACACAGTATTTTTTTGCAAATAGGAATAAGGATAAAGTGTTGTTATTCATAGCTGCTTGTTCCCTATCAATGGTAGTCATTCAATCGGATTCTGTGCTGCTTAGAGACATTCTCAGAGAGCATAAATTTGAGACCCATTGGCCAGGCATTTAAAGGAAAATGCTTTTCCTTAGATGGAAACACTCAGACACCTCTCCAATTAAAAATGCCCACCAATTTCAGAGTCCTTTACATGCTTGGCTAACACCACCATCTGTGTTGAGGTTTGAAATTTCATAATAACAAAATGGATTAGTTGCATTCTGAACTGTCAATGAAGGCTTGAAAAACAATATCATTTTATGTAAAACAGATGATGAAAAATAATTTCTTAGTCCATTGATAAAACATTTATGAATAATATTAAGTTTACAACTGATGTGATAAAAAATTGCAATTATCATTCTCAGATTGAATGCTACTTTCATGCCATGCATTATGGCATTATATTCTAAAACTCAAAATATACGCAGCTGAGTTTCATTTGTGCTTTGTAGAGGTTTCATGTTGGTAGTGTTGCAGATTGGAAATGAATTGACTGGAGTCTGTTCAAAGCCACCCTAGAAGTGATTTATATTTAATGCTTGTAGCTTCAGATATTTTTTTCAAAAATTATTTCCTTTACACATCCAAGACAAGGCTGTACTTAATTTTCAAAAAGGATCTTCCTTCCAAGGATAATTGAATCGTGATTGGAAGTTAATTAGCAATTATGATCAGCAGGCCTTTGTCTTTGCTTTAAAAGATTTATCAAAGTGAATCAATCTATAAAAGACTAAAACTGTGCAGAGGGAATTACAAAAACAAAATAATTTATTTGACAGTCGTGCTGGAAGCCACAAAAGGAATCATGTGTTAAAACGATTACTGAAATAAGGCTCTAGCAAATTACTCTAATGTTTGGTTATTGGCAGTTTTTCGATTGTTACTATTTTGTGTTTAACTTCAGCAGGGAATGTAGTTACTTATTCCAGTTTTTAAATAGCTTTAATCTTATTATGCTTTGTTAGGAGTTAAGCACATTGCATGCAGCTTAATGAAACCTAATGAATTAATTGAACATTTTCCATTTGGTCAATAGTTAGATTAGCGGGAATGCACCAAAGCAGATAAAAAAGAAACAAAACTCCTTTGTGGTCTATGGAATTTGCAACGGTAGGTCATCTTAACTTAATAAGAAGTTCTGAAGAATTTTCAAAACAGAAAGGACCTTGTATAACCACTGGAGAGGAAGGAGAGATAACTACAAGCATATTCAAAAAGAAACATTTGAAGAGGCTTTTTTGAAACAGCTAGGACTAGAAAGCTGGAATTGTTCAGTGAAGCATAGTCCTACAATGGCAAAAAGCTCTACTGTCAATGATGAGGAGAAGTGGGGATGTATATTTGCTGAGAAATAGATGATTACTAATTTTTGGGTACTATTTCAGGAAGTTGTGATTTTTCCAACTCTAGATAACTCTGCTTTTAATGTTGATTATCTTATGCTGAGTAAGTAACAGGAAACTTCGCTTGCACCTACTGTAATAAACTTTTAGATGCTTTCATCCCAACATTTTTTAATGCAGCAACTGAATGTATCATTAAGCTAAGAATCTGCAAATAATTTATTTGATTTGGTAAATGAAGTGTTTTATATGGGAAGATTCTGCAGTCGGCACAGAGCAAACAGCAACACTCTAGCTAGTGGTACACTTCTCAGTAACTGAACTGAAATCTTTTTGGCAATGAATCACCTTATATATCACACACCAGAAGGACAAAAGATTACAATTAAATGTATCAAATAGTAGAAATTGTAAAAAAAACTTTTTTTAAACTTATAAATCAATTTATATCAAAGAACAAATTTATTTGTTACATTTTCTGTTAATAATACTTAAGCTGAATTCTGTATAATGATAAGAGACACATAGAAATATTCGCGAATGGAATTAAGAATATTCTAACTGCTAACCTCTACACATGATATACCTCAACACCTCATCTACAGACAGAGCAAATGGTGAACTTAAATGGGAATTATGAGGTGCAGCTACTGAGGATTTAGGCTATGTCCACACTACGCCGGATGATTTTGAAAACAAAGCTTTTCTTCCTTGTTTTGACCCTCTGTCCACACTAAAACGGTGTTTTCATCCCCCGAAAACGGAGATTTTCAGAAATGGTCTCCAGAGGGAATAAATCTGAAAACGCCTAATATCCGTTGCAGTGTGGACATGCTAAACGGAGCTTTTTAAAACCGCTGTCATGACGTGCCACAACAGATGGCGGCAGAGTGGCAATTCATTGTTTTCTTATTATTATTCTTATCACTTTATTGTCGCCAAACAATTGATACTAGAGCGTACAATCATCACAGCGATATTTGATTCTGTGCTTTGCAGAACCTAACAATTTCAGAACAGACGGCAATGAGACTGAATCCAGAAGAGTTAGAAATGTACTCACCGAATACTTTGACCCATAGCTTACTGAATAAGTAAGTATACTCACTTTGCCCTTTTTTCTGTCCTTGCATGTATGAAGGTAAAGACAGAAAACACCCTCCGCCACCTCCAGTTTAAATTCCATGCAGAATATTTTGGAGGATCAAGAACCAAGAACCAGGAACCAAGGTGGTTTACCTATTTATGCAAGTACTTCTCTGACAATAGAGGTGTAACAGCCTAATGTAACATTGTATGGAAATACAAGATAGCACTGATGCAGGCATGTTTTATACATTTAACAAGGTGCTTTATTAAAGTAACAGAGTTAGTCAGTTTTTCAATGTTCATCGTCAGCCGGGTCACACTGTCCATGAACTCCCTGTCGGTGCCTCCATACGCTCCAGTATTTGTTTTTTTTCAGTTTTAATTCCTCTTGCGTGAGAGCCAAGAGCAATTCCTTTGGGGTGATATACTGCGTCCAGTGCTCCTGATGTGGCCTTTTATATATTGGTGAGACCCGACGCAGACTGGGAGACCGCTTTGCTGAACATCTACGCTCTGTCCACCAGAGAAAGCAGGATCTCCCAGTGGCCACACATTTTAATTCCACATCCCATTCCCATTCTGACATGTCTGTCCACGGCCTCCTCTACTGTGGAGATGAAGCCACACTCAGGTTGGAGGAACAACACCTTATATTCCGTCTGGGTAGCCTCCAACCTGATGGCATGAACATCGACTTCTCTAACTTCCGCTAAGGCCCCACCTCCCCCTCGCACCCCATCTGTTACTCATTTTTATGCACACATTCTTTCTCTCACTCTCCTTTTTCTCCCTCTGTCCCTCTGAATATACCTCTTGCCCATCCTCTGGGTCACCTCCCCCCCTTGTCTTTCTTCCCGGACCTCCTGTCCCATGACCCTCTCGTATCCCCTTTTGCCTATCACCTGTCCAGCTCTCGGCTCTATCCCTCCCCCTCCTGTCTTCGCCTATCATTTTGGATCTCCCCCTCCCCCTCCAACTTTCAAATCCCTTACTCACTCTTCCTTCAGTTAGTCCTGACGAAGGGTCTCGGCCTGAAACGTCGACTGCACCTCTTCCTACAGATGCTGCTTGGCCTGCTGCGTTCACCAGCAACTTTGATGTATGTTGCTTGAATTTCCAGCATCTGCAGAATTCCTGTTGTTAGCAATTCCTTTTAAATTTTTCTACTCTGTAAATGGACAAACGCGCACCAAGTATACTGTTTCCTCTTCGCTTGTTTTCTGTGTGTCCTGCGCATGCCCAGTAGGAAGAGATTCGCCCAAATATCCGGCTAATGTGGACAGAGACATTTGGAAAAACGCTTAGTGTGGAAGCCTTTCATTTTTACTCGAAACCAGCATTTTCAAAATTATCTGGCGTAGTGTGGACGTAGCCTTAGAGACAGATTGCTGTCACTGTCAGTTACCAGAGATGAGGTGCAGACGTTCAGGCAGCTCATGTTTTACAATGGCACTCAATTGTGTGGTACGCCACAAAGCGTGTTAATGGTGTGATAGAAAACTTTCCACCTGCTTGAATTAATTCATTTCTGACAGTACTTAAAAAGCTCAAAACTATCCAAAGCAAAGGACCCCACCAGACTGGCTATCCATCAAGTGCACAGTTCCTGAATGCGTCACCATCCTTAAAACACACTGCAGCTATTCACTTAGACTACACCCATAACACCTGAGGCCACTGCCTTTGAGAAAGCCAAGGGCAGTGATTGAAGATCCACCATCTCCAAGTCCCTATCCAAATCACACTCTATTCTAGATGAAATACTTTGCTGATCTCTATTCAATATTGGATCTAAATTCTGTTTCACATCACCCTGAGCTCGAGTGATTCTGCAGGTGCCTGAAATCTCTCTGGGGGAACTCAGCAGGTCAGGCAGCATCTATGGAAAGGAATAAACAGTCAGTGTCCTGGGCTGGTACTCATCATCAGAACGGAATCATCATCCTATAATGTTATGTGAGTACCTTCACCATAAGATCAACCCTGCACCCCCACCCGGCTCCTGGTTCGGGTTCGATTTGCCATTCACACTCCCTAATGGTTCACACTATGGCCTCCGTTGCTTATCAGATCCTACTACTGGTAGCCCTTTGTGTTCCTGCTTATCTCCTTCCAGCAGCTGCAGCCACCTTTCATACTCCCCTCCCCCACTTTGCTCCATCTGAGCATAAAACACAGGAACATGCCCTTCACTCCATGATGTTGTGTTGAATTAATGAAACTAACGATGCCTAAATAACCAAATCCCTTCTGCCTGCATGTGATCCATATGCCCTCATTCTCTGCATTTTCATGCGTCTGTCGTGCATTATAAATTCCTTTGTCATTTATATCTGCCTCCATCTCCACCACGGCAGTGCATTTCAGGTTAAGAACTTGCTCTGTAATCTACCTTCCATTTCTCCCTCCCCTTCCCCCCCTCTCTCTCTTGTTATCTCTCATTCTCTTTCTCCCTTTGTCTGCTCCATCTCTCATCCACCTGCCATTGTCTCTCAGCTTCATCCCGGCTCTCCTTCCCTACCTAGTTCAACCTTCCTGATCTCTTATATCGCTTCCCAGTCCATCAATCACCTTGGACTCCTGCCTCCCCTTATACTGGCCATCTCACCCCTCCATTCTCAGCCCAGGAGACTAGATGAAGGATTTTGACCTGAAATGTTGACACTTCTTTTCCTCCCACACCTGATGCTCAACTAGCTGAAAGGTTCCAGCAGATTGTTGCTCTAGATTCCAGCATTTGCACTCTCGTGTCTTAATCGTAAGGACTGTCATATATCAAGTAATCCCAACCCTTCTCCGGGGAGACTATGTACATATTACAAGTGTTCTTTGAGGTCTCCTTGCCCACCCTAATTTCTTCAAAGTTCAAAAAGTCCAAAGTAAATTTACTATCAAAGTATGTACATATATTATATTCAACCTTGTGATTCATCTTCTTACACACAGCCACAAAACAAAGAAACCCAATAGAACCCATTAAAAAAGACCACCAAACAAGCAATGTGTGAAAATAAGAACAAGTCATGCAAACAATAAAAAGTCTTTACTTTCAGAACTAAAGTTTATGAAGGTGACTCCACAGCTACAAAGCCAGTTCATTGCTGCAGCCTGTCCAGGAGAATATTAGTTGCAGGCCACAGCCTCAGTTTAGTGCAGAATTGAATAAACCTTGCGGAGCAGTGAGCTGAACACTGGCCTGTCCCTTGCCTCCAGCCCTAACATCACAACATGCTTAAATTGTCCAGACATTGGCTTGGTCCTTGCTCTTGAATCAGGCCTTGCCAATTTGATTCAGCCCAAGTCCACTCCAGCAAAGGCCAAATGTCAGCTCATTTCTTGCTCTCCGTCCTGGATTCGGCTCGTATTCGAAATTTTCAGTCTTGCCGGGCGCTTACATCAGCCAAACATCCTCCCTCTCCGGCCCCCACCTGCCATGCTGCAACCTTACTGCACATTTGCGACTCCAGTTCACACTGCAAAAATGCCAGGTCGTGTAGGTAGTTCAAAAGCACAACTCTGAAAGGGAAGTTACAGGCTATTCTTTGCAGTGAACACTGTCCAGGAAAAGTCTGATTAATAGAGCAGGTAGCAGCTTTGTTGGTTGCCATTAAGGCATCACTGTGTCTCACCAGCAGCAATGGAAGGAACTCTCGGTTTTAGCTGTTAACTTCAATACATCTTGGGAAATTTTGTTGTTAAATTCTATACATTTTGGAAACTTTAAATTGGTGCCTTTTGGAGTTCCTGGAGATAAAATTTGTCCTCAGTAGATCTAGTGTGATGCCTGAATGAGATGCTGATTAGGCAGCTTTCATACATGGTTAAGCAGATTTGCCTGTGGTTTTGTTGTCTCTTCCCCTACATAGGTAGCCAAGAGAGCTGAAAGTCATTGCTGTTAGTAGAGGCACCACATGAAAGTTCCCTAATGTGTAGCAGTTTCCACTACAGGAAGAGGTGTGCTCAGACTGGGAGTCATACCAGGAAATGACTGACAGCTCTTTCTCCTTGAACTGCTGCCCTAGTATAATTTATCTTTTGCTGATTTACATTGAATCCATTTGCTCACTGGTTTTTAATAGCACACACCTCAGGTATTGAAAGAAGAGTGAGCAGAGGTTCTAGCCACAGTTTTAAATCCTCTCCAAGTTCACAATAACTGAGTTACTGCTCTAGAGCCGTGACCATGATGACCAAAGCATTCTATCTCAATCCAGTCTTTGCTACTGTAATCATATTTCAAGTATTTAAAACCATAAAAGTTTGAGATAAAGAGAAAATGGATCTGATAGCATTGTTGCTGGTGCTGCTTGTGGCTTTCTGTACATTTCTGATGTGAAGCACTGTGGAGGCCACCTTCATAAGGTGTTCGCACAGGTTGTGTTAACATCTGTCAGAAGTGTCTGGACGTGGCAGAATCAGAATCAGAAACAGGTTTAATATCATTGGTATATATCGTGAAATTTGTTATTTTGGGCAGCGGTACATTGCAACACATATTGATAAAACTATAAGTTACAATAAGTCCATATAAAAAAAAAAGAAAAAAATAATTAATTAAGTAGTGCAAAAAGAGAAGGAAAAATACTGAGGTAGTGTTCATAGGTTCATTGTCTGTCAGAAATCTCTTGGCAGAGGGGAAGAAGCTGTTCCTGAAATGTTAAGTATATGTCATCCAGTACCACCTCCTTGATGGTAGCAATGGTAAGAGGGCATGTACTGGGTAGTGGGTGTCCTCAATGATGGAGGCTGCCTTTTTGAGACATTGCCTTTTGAAGGTGTCCTGGTTGCTGGGAAGACTAGGGCCCATGATGGACCTGGTAGAATTTATAACTTTCTGCAGCTTTTTCCGATCCTGTGCAGTGGCCTTTCTACACTGGACAGCAGTACAACCAGTTAGAATGCTCTCCATGTTACAACTGAAGAAATTTGTGTCTTTGGTGATATACCAATTCTTCATTAAACTCCTAATGAAATATAATTGCTACTATGCCTTCTTCTTAACTGTATCAATATGTTGAGCTCAGGATAGATCCTCAGAGATGTTAACTCCCAGGAACCTGAAACTACTCATCCTTTCTGTTTTTGATCTCTTCTTGAGGATTGGTGTGTTCCTTTGACCTTCCTTTCCTGAAGTCCACAATCAATTCCTTGGTCTTACTGACACTGAGTGCCTGGTTGTTGCTGTGGCATCACTAAACAAGCTGATCTATCTCACTCCTGGACGCCTCCTCATCATCATCTGAAATTTTGTCAAAAATAGTTGTATCATTGGCAAGTTTATAGATGGCATTTGAGCTGTGCCTAGCCACACAGTCATGGTGTGGAAAGAATAGAGCAATGGGATAAGCATGCATCCGTGTGCCATTGTTGATTATCAGTGAGGAGATGTTATTTCCTATCTGCGCAGAGTGTGGTCTCTCAGTGTGAAAATTGAGGATCTGTTGCAGAAGAAGATACTGGGGCCCAGGTTCTGGAGCTTGTTGATTAGAACTACGGGTATGTTGACTGCTAATCTATAATCAATATATAGCAGCCTGACATAGGTATTGCTATTGTCCCGGTGATCCAAGGCTGTGTGGAGAGTCAATGATATTGCAGCTGCTGTAGACCTATTGTGCTAATAGGCAAATAGCAGTGGACCAGGTCCTTGCATAGGCAGGAATTGAGTCTAGTCATGACCAACCTCTCAAAACACTTCATCACAGTAGATGTGAGTGCCACTGGGCGATAGTTGTGAGGCTGCTCTCCCTGCCCTTCTTGGACATTTTGCCCTTTTGAAACAGGTGGTAATCTCTGACTGCAGCAGTGAGTGATTGAAGATGTCCTTGAACACCCCTGTCAGTTGGCTGGCACAGATTTTCAGATCCCTAACAGATACATCATCAGGGCCTGATGTCTTGCGAGGTTTCTGCCTCATGAAAGATGTTCTGATGTGGTCCTCTGAGACGTGGATCACAGGGTCACCAGATGAAGCAGGGAATGGCACAGGTGTAGTTTTACTCTCCCTTTCAAAGTGTGCATAAAAGGCATCAAGCTCACCTGGGAGTGAAACATCACTGCCAGTCATGATGTTAGGTTTCGCTTTGAAGGAAATAACGAACTGCAAACCCAGCCAGAGCTGACATGCATCTGATTTTGCATTATCATGATGTCAACTTGCAGCTTACGATGTCAACTAGCTTTTATTTTTGATTTGATGCTAGTGTTATTTTTGATTTCCACGTCTTAAGCTGCAGAAAGTACGTCCATTAGTGCTGTTTGAAATAATCGTAAACCACTTTAAGTTGAGTTCTGAGGTGATTTCTTCTGGTTACACCATTACGATTTTTGCTGGTTGGGTCAAGTTTCAAAAGTCTAAGTGTAGGAATGCAGGAAATACTGAATTATTATTTCTGAATTCAAGGCTTATTGCTGAATATGTGCTTGGATAATTTGTTCATTTGCACCGGAGAAACTTTGGGGGAAAGATGCCCCATGCCAATCAAGGCAAAGAAGATGATTAAGAGAAGTGGGTGGAAAAATCATGTCTATTCAGCATGTTCAGTTTAATTACACTTCAGCAACTCCAATATTTGGGGAAGTCTTCAGGAAGGAGACCTGCATTAAAATCTACCAAACTGTTGCAGCCAAATACACCAAAGATCCGGGTAAGGATTGTGGTGATGGGCTGTGATGATGACACTGATTATGAATTTATTTATGTATCTGCCTCCTTCCAGGCCATTGCTGGAATTACACTGTTCTACAGTTTGTACATTCACTGTTAATTGGAGTTTTCCTATTTAAATAAAGACAAGCAAGCAGAACTGTCAGAAAAGGGCTTGCAGACTTCCCTACAATGCATGGTGCCATTAACTGTTGGCACATTGGCCTGCAGCTACTGTACAGTATGTAAATTCTGATATTTAGTGGAAGCAAAAGGTTCTCTGAACCTCAGAGTGATAAGTGATCAAGATGCCTGATACCCTAGCAGCAGTCACAGTGCCTTCATTCTGTGACAATCCACTTGCAGACTGTTTCTCAGCCATCACATCACATCTTAGTGTGACTTTTGAATAATAAGGAAGATTTGTCTCATAAAATTATTCTTTGCACAATCTTCTATTCTCTCATGCCTTGTCAGTTCAGGTGGTGTAACCATCCAGTGCACTACCCCATTCAACAGACACACACACACACACACACACACACACACACACACACACACACACACACACACTTCATGTAATTTTCCTTTCAGTTGTTCAAGTAGTGTATTCTGACAAGAAGCTGAAGAAACCCAAACAGGAAGGTAATGATGAAGACACATCAACCAGCGTTTAACAATTTCTATTTGTCTCTCTGTTCACTTTGGTTGCTTTGACTCCATCAAATTCTCTGACATTGAAAGAATTGGTAGGCTTTCCAATGCACAAAATCTTTCATCGCACATTGCTTTCCTCCTTTTGCCTGGCCTATAAATGTATACAAAATCATAACATTGTCAGTAAATGAGGTAGTACTTGTGCTACCTTTGTACCCTTCCCTAAATAAAATATTCAATCCACAACACTGGTATCTCACCACAGCTAGACCCTCCTTCTCTGCTGTTTTACAGATACTCCTTAACATTTCAACTAGTTAACTTTGGAAATAGTAACAAGCCGTATGTGAAACTGAATGCTGGTCTTCCTCACCTGCTTATTAGATTACACACTCGAGTGTCTGAAAGATACAATACGCTAAGTGTGTGTGTGATTGTGTAAGATGAATGGGGTGGTGTGTGTGGATAATTACACCACCGGAACTGATAAGGCAGTTGAGATTGCGCAAAGAGGGGATCGCGAGAAGGTGAGTTAAATCATGTGATCCGTTTTGTTCCCAGGATGAGGTGAATGAATGCCGATGGGAGTGTAGTTCAAACAGGCACTGCAATAAATAGAGAGGATCTACAGGTGTTGGAAATCCAAGCAACCACACATAAAATGCTGGAGGGACTCAGCAGGGTCGGCAGCAACCATGGAAAGGAGTACGGTTGATGTTTTATGCCGAGACTTCAGCAGGACTGGAGAAAAAAAAGATGAGGAGTCGGTTAGAAGGTGGGGTGAGGGGAAGGAGAAACTACTTTATTCACAGATTGAAGAAGTATTTAAACATGAAGAAATAGATCCACTGCAGCTCTAATGTTGCAAAACGTAAATTACAGTGGTTCCAGATCTTTGTTTAGGCAGGAGTTGATTCTGACCATTACCAACCTCTGAAAGCACTTCATCACAGTAGATGTGAGTACCTCTGGGTGACAGTTGTGAGGCTGCTCACCCTGCTCTTAGTGGGCACTGGTAATGACTGTCCCCTTTTTGAAGCAGGAGTGAACTTTCGACTGCAGCAGAGGGAGGTTGAAGATATCCTTGAACACTCCTGCCAGTTGGTTGGCACAGGTTTTCAGAGCACTACCAGGTACACCATCAGGGCCTGATGCCTTGTGAAAGATGTTCTGAGACAAAGGTCACAGGGTCACCAGATGCTGCAGGGTTTCGCAGAGGTTTAGTTTTATTCTTCTTTTGCAAGCATGCGTAAGAATTGTTGAGCTCATCTGGGAGTGAAACATCACTGCTGTTCATGATGTTAGGTTTCACTTTGTAGGAAATAATGGCCTGCAAACCCAGCCAGACCTGATGTGCTTCGGATTTTGCATTATTATGACGTCATCTAGTAGATTACATTGTCAACTAGACTTCATTGTTGATTTGATGCTAGTGTTATTTTTGATTTTCATGTGTTACGAGAATACACATAAAATTAAGATGTTTGCTGGCCTGGGCTAGCATCAGTGGCATCAGCAGTTGGTCTGCCACCTGCCCTCAGGGGAAGGAGAGATAAGGAACAATGGAGCAGCGTCTGGAGATGTGTCATGAAGGGATGTGGGAGGAAGAGCTGTCTGGAGCGGCTCCCCCCTTTGAACCCTGAACTGTTTGAAGTGATGGACAGGCGATACCCCAGCAGGGGGATAAAAAGGGACAGGTTCGCTAAGACAGAGACACACGCCACCCGAGGTAACGAGACCCTGGAAGCGGTGCGCTTCTCACGAGTGGGTGAGAAGTCCCGGACAACGCACAGGGTGGAAAGGTACGATCAGCGGGAACCCGGTGTGTGTCCGCCCTTGCCTGGGTGCCGGGTTCACTGCAGAGGATCGACCGCATCTGGAGGAGGGGTCACAGTCGGTGACCTCAGGTGACATCACCAAGGACCTGCCCAAAAGCTGTTTGTGAGCCATCCCGCTGGTCTGTGAGTGAAGCCGTTCTGAATGATCAGTTGTTCCTATTCTGTCTCTCTCCCCCCACCTTGTCCATCGCCATGGCAACGATTACTGCGAACTGAACTACAAACTGGACTGAACTTTGAGTCATTTTGAAATTGATCATTTACCCCTAGACAACGATAGAGCTTGATTGATGCTGTTATCTTAATTCTGTGCACATGTGTGGTTATCATTGTTGAATTGTTGCATTTATTATCCTTTCGATTACTGTGTTGCTTGTTTCTTTAATAAAACTTTCTTAGTTCTAGTACTCCAGACTCCAACTGAGTGATCCATTTCTGCTGGTTTGGCAACCCAGTTACGGGGTACGTAACACATGTCTTAAGCTACAGAAAGTACATCCATTAGTGCTATTTGAAATAATCATATAAGTTGAATTTAAGTTTAAATCACTTTTAGTTAAATTCTGAGGTGATTTCTTTTCATTAAACCAATACGATTTTTGCTGGTTTTGCTAGTTGGGTCAAGTTTCAAAAGCCTAAGCATAGGGGTGCAGGAAATACTACATTATTGTTTCTGATTTCTTAGTCAGAAATAATAATTCAGTTTTCACAAATCTGCCATCGTTGTATGTGGGAATGCGGGTTGTGGCTGTTGAAGGTTCTGACATCATTCTGAACGGTGCTAGAACACAAAAAAAAAATGGCTGCTTGTGAGAAGGCATTTTCAATACTATGGTAGAGTGCGTTGATTGGAAAGGAACTTGTTTGCACTCTTTCAAGCCTGCTAATTACAGTGCTTAGCTCCTCCAGGGCCTGCCTAATGCTAGCCTGAGGTGGAATGTACACTACTACCAGGATGGTAGCTGAAAGCTCTGTCAGCCGAAAAAAGTGATGACATTTGATTGCTAGTCTTTCCAGGCTGGGTGAGCAGGGCTGAGAAAGAACCATGTGTCTGTGCAGCACGATGAGTTAATCATAAAGCATACCCCAACTCCTCTGCCTTTAAAAGGCTGAACTGTCCTGTCTTTCTGGAGAATGGTGAAGCCATTGAGCTGTAGCACTGCGATCAAAATGATGGGGGCCCGCCATGTTCCCATGAAGCAAAGTACGCAGCAGTCCCTCATGTCCAGTTGTTAACTCAGCCAGCTCCATCACCGGCACTAGCCTCCTCAGCATTGAAGACAACTTCAAAAGGCAATGATCTAAAAGGTGGTATTTATCATTATGGACATCCATCACCCAGGACATGCCCTCTTCTCTTGCTTCCATCAAGGAGGAGATACAAGAGTCTGAAGATACACGTTGAATATTTCAGGAACAGCTTCTTTCCCTCTGCCATCAGATTTCTGAATGGACAATGAGCTCATTAACAATACCTCACTATTTTCCCCTCTGTTTTTGCATTGCGTATTTAATTTAATTTTTATGTACTTCAGTACTTCTTTCTGCAATTTAAAGATTTTTAAAATTATGTATTGCAATGTCCTGCTGTCATAAAACAACAGATATCACGAAATATGCCAATGATATTAAAGTTGATTCTGATTCTGAAATGGACAGGAGCAAATTATGAACAGTGGGATCAATCAACTATTGAACAAATGTGGAAGCCAGCGAGAATGACAGAGGGAGGTCATAACAAAATAATACCAACTTAGATTATAATGCTACAAACAATGCTGGAAACAATGTCAAAGCAGATTTCCTCGTGTCTGTGTATTGTCAACATTAGTGTGTTTTCAATTCCTACACTATCTATTCCATACCACACAGTTCTACTTAGTTTGATGAACACCTACAGCTCATTAAATATCCACAAACACTGTTCCCAAAGCTTCCTGGATTTGAATAACTGTCAGATGAATTGAAAAGTACCTGTCAGTCATAGATACATTGAACAAATCTCACAGTATGTGTTTGTTTGAATGTGACATAACTCTCCATGAAGCCTTTCAGTTAGATAAGCTAGCTACACTAAGTTCATAAGCTTGATATTGAATTAGCCGTTAACACAAATTTCAAGGTGTTGAAATTTGTGGTGAATTTTTAGATCTATTTGCTATAAGTTTTTCTATCCTAGTGCCAATGATAACCCATTTTTTTCAAATTGGTTAATATTGGAGTTATTATTGGCTAATAATAATCCTATATGTTGTTACTGGGCTAATCTAAAACTAACCAAAAATACACTTGCCCAGAATTTTACGTCAGCAGCAAGCTGCCATTAATTTTAATTCTCCCATCTACTAAGTCTGCCTTTATTGAGCTGATCAAGTGATAACTTCCTCTACTATGCTTATCATAATGTGGTCAGTGTGACTCCATGCAGTGCAGGACTTTACAGCTACAAGTGGCAAGTACCTATTTTTTTAATATTGGAAACATTATTTTAACATATTTGGATGGATCGCTAACATGAATGAAGCTAATATATTATGAATGACTTCACAGGTTATCAGATGAATGCAGAAACGTTGGCATGGAAACTCTGCAAAGGAAGTGGCACCTCTTTAAATTGTTTGGAGCTGGAAAGGTTGTTGCTCCTCACCTGTGAATTTCTGATAATTTCCAGTTTTCCTTCTTCCCTCAGTTCACATTGACTCGACATTAAGTAAATTTTTATGAACCTTTTCTGGACTTAACTCATCAAATTTAGAAGACCATTTATTTATTTATCATTTTGCTTGTCATATTTATTTCAGTTTGTTCTTCGTCTAATCTCCCTGATTTATAGGCTGATTTCTTTGTAAAACTAAGCAAGTAGGTTCCCCTCTAATGTTATTCTAAACCTTCACAGAGAACTCAGTCAGCTGGCTTGTAATGCACGAAATGTTGTTGTGGCAATTAAAATGAGCTACTCAAAGCAGCACACTGGTTGATCTTCCATTTTTCAACAATAATTAGCAGAGCAGTCAACACCATATCTCTCACACCTCATAAGCAACTATTTTTATGTTGACTTTTAGCATTATGAAAATTTCAAAGCATTTCCTGAGCTGACCAATCAGAATGATACAATGAACAACAAAATATCTATTTGGTGCAAGTGATTTACTTAATTGCTTTTAACTCTGTTTATACAATAATGTGGCAAATGGAATTTAATGTGGAGGGAATGCAAGGTCATGCACTTCAGTAAAAGGAATCAAAAAGCAAGATTAACTAAATGGAGAAAGACTGCACATGAATGAAGTTTAGGCATAAAAGCTAAGCAGGCAAATCCAACATGTCATTAAGAAGCAAGTAGTAAGTTTAGAATGTAATAGCACTGGGGACAGCCCGAAGGAAGCTAATTCATGGGATGAGAGGCTTATCCTGTCAAGAGAAGCTAGACAGTTTGGGTCTTACTCCTTGTATTTTTGTAGAATGAGGGATGATATAATTCAGTTGTGTAAAATGTTAAGAAGGCTTGAAAAGGTAGAAATTGAGATGCTTCTACAAGTGAGAGTATCATTAAAAAGGGGATAAACTACAAAATTTTTAGATGGCATTTGAGCTATGCCTCACCACACTGTCATGGGTATAGAAAGAGTAGAGCAGTGGGCTAAGCACACATCCCTGTGGTGCGCCAATGTTGATTGTCAGCAAGGAGGAGGTGTTATTACCGATTTGCACAAATTGTGGTCTTCCCATTCAGAAACTGAGGATCCATTTGCAGAGGGAGGTACAGAGTTCCAGATTCTGAAGCTTGATGATGTTAGTGATATGATCAGCTGTAATCATATTGCTTGACAGGTAGGCTTGAGGACCTGGTGACCTAGTCCTGCTGCAAATTTCTTTTGCTCTGATTTTTTGGTGTTGAGATACTTCGGGAAATTATTGGGATAGTGAATAATGAGAGATGATCTTACTGAAATGTACAATATTCAGACGTCCCACCCTGCAAAAACTCATTTCAGGGAGGTAGCACCATCAATTTGCGGAAGACTCCCGGGAGAGGTGGGATGTCTGCAATAGAGTAGCTCCTTAGCAGCTGGCCAGCTGGTTTAAATAATGTTAGCTATGCTAATGAACAAATGACACCTGTTAAACTCACCTCAACATGTCTTTTACAGTCTTAACCCACCATGGGCAATAGAAAAATCACTGTTGCAAACAGTGCAGCGAGCAACACTGTCATTATTTTGACCCCTATTAGGCAGGGGTACACTTTAGTGTAGTCTGGGGTGACGTACGTTTTATATTTTCTTTTTTTTTGGAACACTCTACCATGACGTGCTCTCTCTCTCTCTCTCTCTCGTGGTCGCTCGTGCGCTCTCAAACGCTCTCGCTTGCTTTTGCTCTCACTTGCTTTCTCTCTCACTCGCGTGCTCTTGCTCTCTCTTCTCTCTGGCTCGCGTGATCTTGCTTGCTTTCTCTCTCTCTCGCTCTCTCGCTTGCTTGCTCTCGCTCCCTCGCGCTTTCTCTTGCTTGCTTCAAAAAAATTGATTTCCATGATATTGTATATAACTTGCGGGCATCAGGGAGCCACTATTAATATGCAAGAGACTCCCAGAGCTTCCGGGAGAGGTGGGATGTCTGAATATTTTAACAGGGATTGAAGCTTAAAGACTAAGAGGTAGCTTCTTAAAGTGCAGAACTTAGAATTAGGGACACACTCAGAATAAGGGAGCAGTCATTAAGTACACCAGATTCTCAGCCACTGCCTATATGTACAAGGCAAAGATCAATTGATGTTTAGATACACAAGCAATCAGGGGTTGTGGCGACTGGGTGAGGCAGAAGATCAGTAATGATCTTGTGGAATAGCGAGGAAGTGGTCAGGTCATGTGGACTTCTAATGCTCCTTCTGTTTTTTTATAAAGTTATGCTGCATTAACGACTAAACTACAGAAACCAAGAGACATAATTATTGTATTAATAATATGTTAAAACAACCCAATGAACTAAGTACATTTGTATCAATATATCTGAGTTAATATATGCTTTGTACTGGAAAAATGATAACCTCGATGCATGATGAGGAAAATGCCGACTTTATATTTTTTAATGATCAGAGAGCTTACCTTTAGTTTGGAGGAGATGTTTCAATTTATTTTGATTAGAATTTAAACCAGCACCTTATGGTTGTTGAATAAGTTAGATTTGTTGTTATTATATGGAAGTCCTGGAGTAAGTCAATAAGACCATAAGACATAATATCAGAGTTGGCCATTTGGTCATCAAGTCTGCTCCACCATTGCATCATGCCTGATTTATTATCCCTCTCAACATTGTCATTGTTTTGAACTGTTCTTTTCGAGAAATTGACCTTGATGATAATCCAAGGAGGATGTAGAATAATCTGATTTATGAATGTAATATTTGCAAATGAAACTTCTTAATTCTATATTAACACTAAAAACATAAAACGTGTGTTTTGAATGAAGTGTAGGACCTAAATCATGTGCCCAGTACCTCTCTGCATGAACACAACTCAAATAAACAACTATTATTATTTGTTTCAACTCCCCAGTGCTATCAATTACAGAAGCACCTGCCTTTTTGCATTCAGAGTCATACTGACAGCTTAGCAGGCATGTCAATGAATGTTATTGATGACTTAGTTTTTGAGAAAGAAATCCATCCCAACTATCAATAAATTACCACTTCTGAAGAAGAAATCAATAAAGTTGGAGTCTAGCTATAAAAATTAGTTGGTGCAAATGCGATGTTTTACAGCAGAGTATAAAATAATGATAAATGGCTCTTCACTGAATCTTGCCATCAATGATAATTATTTTTTCCTTAACCCTATCAAATGGATAAACTGGTATATTTGTACTTCTATAAGATGTTCAAGTGCTTCTAAAGCAATAGTGATGCTCAATCATATTCTCCTGTTAATGCACAATTTGAGACACAAAGATGTGGAAGTTTGGTGATTACTTTCACATATGATCTGCGATGGGCAGGCTGAAAATTATTGTGATTATTTTCTTTATAAATTTGTTCTGACTTCTAATCCCTGAGAAATGTTCAGAAACACTTTTAAAGCTCGATTGGCTGGGATGATTAAGATTTCCAGAGACATAGGGTTCTTTGCTATCCCCTAATTCTATGCTCATTCTTAGCTTTCTCCAATGTGAATTTTCTCTTGCCAAAGACTTTCTCAATGAGAGTAACTTTATAAAAAAAACACTCAATTATATTTTTTTCAAATAATCCTCAATGTTGAATGCTATGTTGTTTTTCTTCTCATCTGTATAAATATTTAATAAAATCATTATTCCAAAAATATCCATTACCAAAATTTTAAACTGGTTGGTTTGATAGCTTTGCCTTCCTTACATTGGCCACTCTCAGTTTTACAATACAACTACTGTGGGACATAGCTTCTTGGTGCTTTTTTCCCAGTTTCTCAGTGTGCAGTTGTATGTCCCCTATCTGGTTACTGTAATGTCTGCACAATACATGAAGGCAATGTATATCAAAACAAACGGCAGTTTATTATGCAAGACAGAATACTTGCTCAGTATTTAGGTTGCTACAACAAGGCTAAAATAGGCTCATCATGTGACATTCAGGTCCAAAAAAAATAGAAGTCCCTCCACTCACATGAATATACTGGTTACACAACCAAAAATCAGGAGTACCCAATCACAAGTCCATACTACCTACCAAAAAGACGATCAGTTTTCTTCCTTGTCAGCCAAGACTATTCCCAAATATATTTGTTTCCTTAGTTTCAAAAATGCTTTAGATATAATCTTAAATACTTTCAACAACAGTATGGGGATTCCTTGGTTACATAACAGTTCTTTTCCTGAGAACTGTCCGTACTCTGAAATGTTAATAAGTTTGGTCTGTAATCCAGAGACCCCTGAATTCCAAATAATCACAACCCTTGTAGGAACAAGTTTCTCCTCATTCCTAAATGGTTAATCCACTATTCTGTATCTTTGAGCTCTCTTTCTAAAGTTAGGGGCACGTCCTCTTAATATCTACCCAGTCAACCTACTTAATATATAGTTTAATGAGCTCACCCTTTTACTCTTTTTGGTCAATTGATCCTCAAATAGCAGAACTTCATCTTAGGGATCTATCTTGGGAATCTTCATGTAAGACAAACATAACATCTTTCTTGTAAAGAGATAGCAAAAATGCACAGTATTCCAAGTGTGGGTTCACAAGTGACCTATATATCCATATTTTTAATTTTAAACTCTAATCCCTCCATAATAAAGCTGATTATTTCATTTGCTTTTCCCTTACTGGTAAATTTGATTTTATCATTACTCTTCTCAATCTATTGCACTTCATTCTTTTCTCATAATATTTAACATTTATCCTCCTTCCCACCTTTCTTGTTTTTGTTCCCTCCTGTTTGGCTTCTCATTTTTGTACTCCCTTTTCAGTTTCTTTGTATTGGTTTCTCTTCTTCTTCTTTATCTCTTTTATAGCAATTGGAAACTGGTCTCATATAAAAAGGGGTTCTCTCAGTGGCTGTATTTAAGTCAGGAGATCACTTAAGTCTATCCTGCTCAAAATGTACAATATATACCTAACTTCATTATGTAACTTCCAAAGCAGCTAAATTACTGCAGAATGACGCACTTCAGCAATAGCTAATGAGACGATTTCACTTACTTGGCTGTGCTATACAGGTTATATGCTTCTGACTAAAGGCTCCAGTTTCCTTTTGATCACTGAAATGCATTCCACTGCTTCTCAGACTAAACAATATAAGATTAGAAGTTCATTTTTCACTGTAAAGGGGGATTAATTTAATTATAAAGAGCATGTTTTTCCATTCATTTATTATTAAACAATTTAAGGTCCTGGAATTAGTTCACCATACGCGGAGCTTGCTATATCAAAGTGCACTGAGATTGGATATAATTGTAAAATACAATCCAATGTACATATGTTTTTGAAGGCTGGAGACTATCTAATTGTTCAATAGAGGATAATTTGTTAAAATGAGTACAAGAAGTCACTTTATACTGATGAAACAAGAGATTAAACCTCAATATAAGGAAGTGTGCTGTACTTCTCTGATAGTCTTTCTACCACACAATAGGACCATATTATGAAAAGCAGCAGATTTAAGAAGTAAGTGGAGCCTGTTGGGACTTTCAGCCAAGTTTGAGAATAATTGGCTTATTAGGTAATTGGTAGGCCAATTTAAAAAATAGTTAAGGTTAACCAGAGTGGCCATTATGGGAGAGGACAGAGTTAGAGTGGGGAACTGAAGCTTTATCTCAAGAGGTCTAGATGAGAAGATGTGGAGGCCACAGACTTGGAGGCCATTTTTAGCAGCCATTTTGAAAGTGGGCCACTGTAGGAATCTGAGGTCTTCAGAGGCTTTGACAAGGAAGCACAGCTGAGTAGCTGGTAAGCACAGGCAAGATTTATTTGACAGTGGTTAACTAAGAGGATACCAAATTACTACTCAATAAATAAAGTACAGATGCAGGATCATGTGATGTGTTGTAACTGTATGATGTGGGAGTTAGTGACCCCATTGTAGTTCCTGATGACCACATCTGCAGTCAATTTGGTAGATCTGAATGATGATCTGGAATGTGAGCTTCAAACGTATCAGGAAAGGGGAGAGTTACCTGGACACAGTGTTTCAGGAGGCAGTCACGCCCAGTAGATTGACTACTTCCAATTCAGGCTGCTACCAGGGACAATATGGTGTGGCTGTGAGTGAGGCAGTACTGGAGGAACCTCAGCCTTTGAGGTTACCTAACAAATTGCTCCCTGTGAGAATGAAAATAGGGGTTATAAGAAGGATGAGCAACAGAACCATGGTACTGTGGTTCAGGGAGCCATCCAAAAGGGGTACGAGAAAAGAAATGTTATTGTATGGGATAGAATAATCAGTGGAATAAACACAATTCTCTGCTGCAAGGATCAAGAGTCCCGAAGACTGTGTTGTCTGCCTTGTGCCTGGGTTCCGTACATCTCATCAGACCTCCAGAGGAATTTGCTCTGGGAGGGGAAAGAACCAGTTGTTGAGGTCCCTGTGGGTACCAACAATGTAGGAGGAACAAGGGAAGGGGGTCTGCTGAGGAAATTTGTAGGGACTAAATTAAAATGCAGAACCAAAAAGGTCTCACTGTTTCCTGTAAGGAGTTTGTACATTCTCCCCTTGACCTTCTGGGTTTCCACCGGGTGCTTCAGTTTCCTCCCACAATCCAAGAACATGCCAGATGGTAGGTTAATTAGTCATTGTAAACTGTCCAGTGATTGGGCCGCGATTAAACTGGGGGTTCACAGGGAGGCACGCTCGATGTGCAGGTAGAGCCTATTCCGCGCTGATTCTTAACAAACAAATAAAATAAATAAATATAATCTCTGGATTGTTACCTGAGTCACAAGTAAATTGGCACAGGATTAATAAGATCAGAGAGTTAAATGTGTGGCTCAAAGATTGATGTGGGAGAGGTGGGTTTGAATTTGTGAGACATTAGCATAAGTATTGGGGAAGACGGAGCTCTTTCATGGGCACTAACCTCCATTATATCCAAGATGTCTTCAAGGAGCGATGCTTCAGAAAGGTGGCATCCATTATTTAGGACCCCCTCTCCCAGTCATGCCTAGTTCTCTTCGTCACCAGCAGGAAGGAGGTACAGAAGCATGAAGGTACATGCTCGATGATTCAGGAACAACTTCTTTTCCTCTGCCATCCAATTTCAGAGTAGACATTGAACCCATGAGCACTACCTCACTAATTTTTTTATTTTTATTTTTGTGCTACTTATTTAACTATTTAATATATATACTTACTGTAATTCATAGTTTATGTTCTATTATTATGAATTGCATTGTGCAGCTGCTGCAAAGACAACAAATTGATATTAAACCTGATTCTCATCCCAGTGGGGTGGGCTCCACCTGCAACATGCTGGGACGTAGGTCCTGGCAAACTGCATAACTAGGGCTGTGGACGGGACTTTAAACTAAAAAGTTGTGGTGGGGAGGAGAGTGCATGAGACGTTATTGAAGTCCCCAGAATAAATAATAAAACAAAACGTTTAGAAAGGGATAAGAATTTAACTTCAGGCAACATGGAAACAAAATTGAAAAGAAGGGTGCTGAATACAGGACTGAAGGTGTTTGCATGCAGTACACGAAATAAGGTAGATGATCTTGTAATGCGGTTGAAAATTGGCAGGTAAGGCATTGTGGTCATTACAGAGCCATGGCTGAAAACAAATCACAGATGGGTGCTTAACATCCAAGGATACACATCGTATCAAAAGGGTAGGCAGGGTGGGCAGAGGGGTGGGGTGGCTTTGCTGGTAGGAAGAAAGATGTTAGATCCTTAGAAAGAGGATGACATAGGATCAGAAGATGTAGAACACTTGTGGACGGAGTTAAGAAACTGCAAGGGTAAAAAGACCCTGATGGGTGCTATATACATGACTCTGAACAGCAGCCAGTTTGTAGGGAACAAATTACAATGGGAGACATGTCAAAAGGGCAATTTTATGATGGTCATGGGGGAACTTCAATATGCAGGAAGATTAGGAAAATCAGGCTGGTGCAGGATACTTAAAGAAGGAATTCATAGACTGCCTACAAGATGCCATTTTAAAGTAGCTTGTGGTTGAGCCCACTAGTGAAAAGGCAATTCTGGATTGCTGTTGAGTAATAAAGTAAAGACATCCATTAGCCTCGCAAGACCATGGATCTGCACCTGGAAAGTCTTCACTCTTCAGGGCGCAGGCCTGGGCAAGGTTGTATGGAAGACCAGCAGTTGCCCATGCTGCAAGTCTCCCTTCTCCACGACACCAATGTTGTCCAAGGGAAGGGCATTAGGACCCATACAGCTTGGCACCAGTGTCATCACAGAGCAATGTGTGATTAAGTGCCTTGCTCCAGGACACAACACATTGCCTCGGCTGGGGCTCGAACTCACGACCTTCAGGTCACTAGTCCAATGCCTTAACCACTTGGCCACGTGTCCACTTGAGTAATAAACCACATTTGATTAGGGAGCATAAAGTAAAGGCAACTATAAAAGCAGTAAGAAGAGAAAAGATGAAATATGAATGCAAGCTTGCCAATAATGTAAAACGGAATGCCAGACGTTTTTTTTTCAGATATGTAGAGTAAAAGAGAGGCAAGAGTGAACATAAGACTGGTAGAAAATTACACTGGAGAGGGAGTAACAGGAAACAATCTTCCCTGTGGATGACACCAGAAGCATAAGACCAGAAGACCATAAGACATGTGGCCAAATTAGGCCATTCAGCCCATCGAGTCTGCTCTGCCATTCAATCATGGCTGACTTATTTTTTGCTCTCAATGCTATTGTCCTGCCTTTTTGCCATAGGTTCTTAATTAGTAAGGGAGTCAAAAGTTATGGGGAGAAGACAAGACAATGGAATTGAGGGGAAAAATAAATCGGCCACAATTGAATGGCAAAGCAGGCTCAGTGGGTTGAATTGCCTAATTTTGCTCCTATGTCTTATGGTCCAAAGTTTGGGTTTTTATTAATAGATTTATTTTCAGCCCGTGCTCACACAGGACACTACCACTGTGCTGTCCTTGCAGCAACTATTCCATCTTCACACTCAGGATGGTCTCCCCCTCTCCCCCTCTCTCTCTCCCTCCCTCCCTCTCTCTCTCTCTCCCTCCCCCCCCTCACCCTCTCTCTTTCTTATCCTCTCTCACTTTCTCTATTTTGTTCACCCTCTTTCTCTCACACCATTTCCCCTCACCTCTTTTAAGATAATCCTTACAATTTACCTCTATTCTATCAAAAGGATTACATTTAGAATAGATTCACATAACAACTGACACATTGGCCCTTTAGCAATATCCAAATATACTGTAACCTGTAGTCTCAAGGCTCTCTGTAAAAATCCAATCTGGCCAGTTGCTGTCCTCACTCAATCATCAGCAGAGTCATGGAGGAGTTCAACAACATGCTATTGAATGCCACTTATTGACCAATAACTTCTTTGTTTGATGCTCCATTTCAGTTTTGCTCAGATGAGTCAACTCGGACTCTGACTGCAGCTTTGATCCACACATGGATTAAGAAGCTTAATATTTGAAGGGACATGAAGAAAGTGCCCTTACAAGTGGAGCAAAAATTTAATTTTGTGTGGCATCATGCATAGAGTATCCATGATGTACCACATACAGTGGTGAGCTACGAAGGGTGAGATGCAACACATATTAATTGCAACTGCTGGGAATGATCCAAAATCTCAAAAGTTCAGAGGGGCAATGAATTTTGTTTTTATAGCAGTACAGTGTTGTCACAGGGGCACACTGGAACCTTTGGTCCTTTGACCTCCTCTGATATGTCGACCTTATCTTCAGACATTCTCCTATTCTTGGTCACATTGGAGGTCCCAGTGGTGCTTTTGAAAATGCATGCATGGTACGTAGCAATAGAAGACTGCACGGTGTAAATGCTCAGTCTGACCCACAATGCAGCTCTACTGTGGAAGCCAGGGAATTCTCCTTTTAATTAATCCCTAACAAACTCCCCATATGAAATTAATGATCCCTTTAATTATGCAGTAGCAAGGCTCATTCTTTCTCTTAAGACATGTTTTCAAATGAGTGGAGCACACCAAATGTTACTTTGTATACCTTTGATTTAAGTTCAGGGCACTGCCAAGTGGAATTGCATGTGATTGAAGTTGCCCACGCACAGACTATGTGCTTTGGGCATAGACTCATCAAGCAGGCAGAAGCACCCAATCGAAAATACATTAAGAGCTATGAGCACATTCAGGTCAAAATCATGCTTTTTGGTTAATTTCACACTAGAAATCATCAGCATATTACATTAACACGTATGGTATCCATTGAATACCTTGTCCTCTTTATTTCTACAATTTTTTCTCAGATATGAAAATCTCACTAAAACCATTCTTGACATTTATAATTCAGGCAGCATCAGTCTCAGTCTCAGTATCAGTATCAGATGCACTTCTTGTTTATTAGACTTGGTTATATAAAACTTAACCATGAACGTAGTTATCACTAGCAAGGCCAATATATATTATCTAGCATAATTAGCCCTCAATTAAGCTATTTCAGAGGACTTTTAAAAGGCAATCTTATTATCAGGGGTCTGGTGACACATATAAGTGGGAGCAAATAAAGGTGTCAAATTTTCCTTCTCTAGGTGGGCTTTTAATGGCAATTTATTAGTTTTACAGTGCTCAATCTTGGTATGTTTTTCAATACTATGTTTATTTAAATATAAAATCTGCAGATAAAAGTGGGATTCAACCCTCGTCTGCCTAAATCAATAGCCCAGGCTTCTCGATATTAGTTCAATAGATTAACCACTAATTTCTATACGGAACAGTTCTCAAATTCTCTGTAACTGTACTTGTATACTGTATTTTGATATAACATTTGTTGCTGTTTTTACATTCTTATTTTATATATTCATGACCAGTTTGTCTATGAGTTCCAGACCCATCTATGCCCTCCTGTGTTCTCTCTTTCCCCTTGCATCTTCATTACCTCAAGTGTCCTGACTTTGTACAATATTTCACTCTGGACAATGCTGCAGACACTGGCATGGAAGATAAGGATACTTTTATTTTCTGTCTTTTACACAGTCTGAAAATGAATAACATTTTAAGATGAATAATATCCAGGTAAACAAATACAAATGAACTTCTCAAATCTTTTTTTTTGACAACAAAAAGCTCCATACAAAGTGATGTGTTTCATAAAATAACAAAAAAAGAGCTGATTGCAGCCATAAATTCAGTGGTGTGCTTGATAGATTTTGCTGATATCAAATAAAAAATAAAAGCATTCATTGTTTTATTCATTGATTTATGTAAGGTCATTTTCTGCAGAATGTTTTCAATACAGGTGGGCATAAGACATCAGTTTTTTCATTCTGACTTGTGATAATCTGATAGCTGGCAATTGCAAACCTGTTGGTCTGTGATTCCACCTCATTAATTAGCTATTAAAGATAGGGAGGTGAATTTGATTTTATCTATGAATAAATTAATTCTAAATATACTGCTCTGAGGCTCAGCTGCTTCACTTAAAGGTAAAGATAAACAACATGGTCTCCAGTTTCTATTTGTTGCAATGATTTTTGCACTGGGTAGGAAGGCCGTCCACAAAACAGACCTCACTCCTAGATCAATATAACTTCATTTGATTGTGAATGCTAATCAAGTTTATTCGCTGATTTCAGAGGGCTCCAAAATTTAAACGCTAAGTGCAAAACAACTAATATTTTACGAGATCATGTATTTTACTAATTTGGAATCAGACTATAGTATGCCAATATAAATAATTTTTTAAGATATTTTTCAATTATTAATTTATGCAACATACCAAAGGTAGAATAGACGTGACTAAAATGTTGATTCTTTGTGATAGTTTCAATTATTTTCAATAATTATTGCTGATAATGATCTTAAATATGTCAAGTAGTATATCTCCAAGTGAAATTATAAATAAAGTACATTCTCAAAATGGATATAGTTTTGGGTGTAATTTGTATCAGTTTACTGATTACTCTCAAACTCATGTATTTCTTAGAAGAATTCACATACACTCAGATTAACCAGATATTTCCTGGTTGAGTTTTAGCACTAGTGATCATGCTTGAAACCATGTATGATTCAGGATTTAATTTTATATTTTCCATCAGCAAGGGATGCTTAATTCTCAACTTCACTTCTGCATTTATAAGCAAAAGCAAGTCAATTTGGCACAAGCATTTCTTCGATATATTTATTACTAATCTGCTAAATACAGTCTAAATATGTGCCAATGAATGGTTGCCTGAGAGAAAAAAACTTTCAAAACACTTGTCTGGATTTTGTTATTGATAGCTTTTTACAAAAGCTTTTTAGGAAAGATATGTGCTGTGACGACGCCAGCTGAAGGAATTTTAGCCACAAACACTCATATTATTGCTCAACTGTAAGATAATTATACCTGTTCCCACCTTGTGAATGTAATTGGAATGTGTTTAGGCATTCAAGTACCATAGACTAAAAGAAATATTTCACCAAGAGGCCAGCCAAGTGAGAATAGGAAACGACAACAACTGAAGTAGGATTTTGACAACAACTGGGCTGTGTACTGGAGATGACTGATATTTTGGAAATGACTGCAAATAGATTTTGTGCTGAAGAAAATTGGTATTAAGACTGTTCTTCCCAACTTCACATTAAAAATTTCCCCCACTAGATATCATGTTCTACAACTTATCACACTGCATTCCCCCCCCACAATAAAAATTCCCATCAACTCTTGACTTCAATAAGCCTCAGATTCTTCTGGCCTCAAATCGTCTGGACTTTGGGCTTCCCCAGCATGGCTAATGATCACTCACAGTCTCCAAATGTTGATTTTCAATTTGTTAATTGGTAACCCTTTAATTCCCATGCCTCAATTATATAATCTTTTCCCTCTAGCCTCTAATCTCCTTCCCTCTGGCTCTGGACCCAGGCTTTGGCCACTGATTGCCTATCGGCATCTCAAAGTGGTTACCTGCTCAATGATTATCACTCAGTAGCACTAAATCCACTGTGATAAAGTGTTTTGAGAGGATGACCACGAACCATATCAACTCCTGCCTGAAGAGGGACTTGGATCCATTCCAATTTGCCCACCATCACAACAGATCAACAGCAGATGCCATTTCATTAGCTCTTTACTCAATCCTGGAACACCTGGATAGTGAAGATGCATACCATCAGGATGCTCTTCACTGACAACAGCTGAGTATTCAACACTATCATACCTTGAAACTAATCAATAACGTCCAAGACCTAGGCCTCAATAACTCCTTGGGCAACTGAATCCCGAATTTCCTCTCTTTTAGACCCCAGTCAGTTCAGATCGGCAACAACATCTTCTCCACAATCACCATCAGCACAGGTGCACCACAAGGCTGTGTGCTCAGCCCCCTGGTCTACTTACTGTCGGTTTACTTATGATTGTCAGGCTATGTACAGCTACAATGACATATTTAGGTTTGCTGATGACACCACTGTTGTTAGCCGAATCAAAGGAGGCAAAGATCAGCATATAGGAGCAAGATTGTAAATCTAGTTGAACGGTACCACAGCAACCTCTCACTCAACACCAACAAAATCAGAGGGCTGAGTAACAAATATTTTGCTTTTAAATACTTTTGGGTGTATCTTATGAATTTTGGGCTGCCGATCATGAAAATCACCGTGAAATTTTCCCATCACACACCATTTCTTTGAAATTGCCTATATTTGTTATTTCAATTTATAATTCAAGTCAGAATAACTGATGCCAAGATTAAGGAAGGCATTTTTGTGAGTCCACAAATCAAACAGGTCATCAATGACAGACATTCAAAGAACTTCTAGTGGGACTGGAGAAAATCACATGGAAGGCATTCAAGGATGGTGTTGAAAACTTTCTTGGCAACTGCAGAGCACCAAACTACGTGCAGCTGGTTGACAACATGCTTTGGAATACAAAACCATGAAGTACAACCTGTCACTAAAAATTAATCTTCTGCATTCCTAATTAGACTTCCGCCCTGAAAATCTTGGCAGCATCAGTGATGAACAAAGTGAAAGGTTCCACCAGGACTTTGCGGTCATGGAGAAACGGCATCAGGGCAACTGGTAGTAGTAGTAAGCAGCTGTTGATCCCGGAGGATCATGGGTTTGCGTCTCTGGTGGAATGTGTCCTCTCCAGGGCGCAAGCCTGGGCGGGCGGGAAGATTTGAAGAACTGGCTGTTGCCCATGCAGTGGGCTCCCCCTCTCCACGTCACTGATGTAGTCCAAGGGAAGGGCAAGTGCCGATACAGCTTGGCGCCAGTGTTGTCGCAGAGGTTGCCAGAGTGACGTTGTAAACAACATCAAATTGCCTTAGGGACCCTTGCTCCAGATTTCTCCCTCAAGGTTTACTTCCGAAGCCTTTCCATGGGCAAGGCAGCAGAGGTTTAAGATCAGAGTTTCCCTTCTCCTAGGCGGGCTGCCATCCAAGGCCGACGAGCCCCACCTGCCCGAAGCAACTGGTTTTGAGACGCCAGTGGTCTGCCTTTACCTCTTCTCTTGTCAGTAGAAACAGTTCAGCTGGCCTAGTAGCTAAGCACACGTGAAGACCAAGAGTTGGACCTGGTTGTCAGAGATTGTTAGAGATACACGCCATTTGGTAGTGAGAGCTTATCCCCAGTACCACCCCCAACCATGACAACCTTAGGAACCAGGGCAACTAGAATCCCCCAATGCTGGCTGATTATTGTTGGACACTTAAGCCTCAGTACAAATGAAAATCTTCAACAAAACATGTTGAGGCCACCTTAGGGTGGATGAGAAACACCTTATATTCCATTTGCATGCCCTCCATCCTGATGGCAAGAATATCGATTTCTGCTTCTGGTAACAAAAGTTTTCCTCCCCGTTCACCTTCTTCTATTCCACACACTGACCTCTTACCCCTTCTCACTTGCCTATCACCTCACCCAGGTCCCCTCCTCCTTCCCTTTCTTCTACAGTCCATTCTTCTCCCTCAGTTTCCTTTCTATCCAGCCCTTTGCTTTTCCTACCTGACTGGCTTCACCTATCACTTTCTAGATATCCTCCTTCCCCTCCCTCCCACCTTTTTATTCTGGCATTTTCTTCCTTCCTTTCCAGTCCTGAAGAATTTCAGCCCAAAATGTCAACTATTTATCATTTCCTGATCTGCTGAGTTCCTCCAGTATTTTGTATGTGTTGCTTTTGGATTTGCAGAATTTCTCATGTTTTTGTCTATATGTAGATTTTCATTGATTTTATTGTATTTCTTTGTTCTACTGTGAATGTGCGCAAGAAAATGAATGCAGGGTAATATTTGGTGATACTTACATAGTTTAATAATAAATTTATTTTGACCTTTGAACTTTGAACTTGCCTTTGTCTTTACCCCAGGCAAGAGTTTGATGCCCACTCTCAATTTCTGATCACTCCCTGGCCTCATAATTTCAATCGCTGTCTCTGGGCTCTTGTCCTCACTTTGTCCTAACCAGTCAACAACCACCAAAACCCCTCCACCTCACTCTACCTCTGCTGCCTCCTACTTCCTAACAACTCCACTCCCCCACCCCTTTTTCTCTTCCATTCATCCTATATATTCTCCCCACCATTTTGGGCAAGCTCTGTCCCTAAAATTTCTGGCTTCTGACTTCTCACAAGACTCTTCTATCTCTGGTCTCTGTTCATCCCAACCCTCTGACCCCTGAGAACCCCAGCCTTCCCAGTCTCTGCACACAACCCTCTGAATTTGTAATGCAGAACTTGCCTGAGAGCTGCTGTGGTTCAAGCAATAGCTTGATATTTCTTTTCTCTCGCTGGCTCTGTCTCTGCATCACCAGCTATATTAGAATGAAGCATAAGGCAGTACGTCAATGACACTCCTGATCGACAGCACCCTATGTTCTGCTCTCTTTACTTTATTAAAATGGTGCAGAATTAAATTACGTTCAATTCCACACAATATGGCACTCCCAAACATCAGTGATTAGTTACAGTAGGTATTGAAATACATTTAGATAGGTACGGTACCTATCAGCAACATGCAACAAATGATGTGTTCCTTCTTCATGATTTACCTCAGCTTATGCCCTTCTTATATCTGTGTAGTTTTGTCTGACGTTAGGTTAAAGTGAAAATTAATTAGAAGAGACTAATTAAATCTCATCTGAGAGGGGAATTTACTACACCGTTATGACATTTTATAGTTTTTCAAATGACAGCTATAATTCATTGTCTGTATTGTTCCATGCAAACTCTGTTCTCATTAAGAGAAAGAGAAGTCATGGCTTCTTCAGCTGTCAGGAGAATACAGGTATGTTGCAAACAAAGAAATTAAAATCCCGGTGATAAATGGGAAGCATGCCAGGAGTGAGGATAAGGTCAGGAGATTGGATACTTGAAATTAAATCCACCATGTCCTTTTGTGGCCGCTTCCTATCACCTTACTTGTGACCTTGCTGTCAATTTTCAGTTGATGTGAATCA